>NC_052948.1:451233-646899 GCF_013358895.1 Oreochromis aureus
CAATTTTGACAGCTTCCAACTTCTTTCTGAATGAAGTGTATACGTGGGTCTTAAACAGCTTCCTTTTACGTGATAAACACCCCCACTGGTAGTAGTAGTGAACAAACACAGGTAAGATCAGAAATACACACAAATGCAGAGATGTTTCAGATTCCCTGTGTTACTGACTGACAGAATAATATCAGATCAAAGTGCTGAATGACAGCAGTTTGATCATAAAGCCTCTATGCCCCCATGCACCTCTCATCTACTGTTGTTTAATTTCCTACGATTTCTCTTTCTAATCTTTACGTGTTAATGATTTCCAGCTGTGATAAAAACCGTCTGTAACGAGCTCAATATTTATTTCTTTGTATCTTTGAATTCTGTCTGTCTGCGTTCTCCCTCAGTCCTCCCGTCAGTCAGTCTCAGAAAGAGTGATGCTTGTTTGCCAGCTGTCTCACACACACACACACACACACACACACACACACACACACACACACACACACACACACACACACACACACACACACACACACACACACACACCAAAGGTCGGCTTTGCTCTATTAGAGAAATTTTCCCCACATAGAGTACATTATAAACACGCACATGTACTCGTATAATACTTGAGGCTGCACGCGCGAGCCCACACCCAAACAGCTTTACGTGCTTCGCCTCTGTGCGCCTTCTTCGTGACGGCTTGTCTAACACGCTAATGGAAGAAACCCCACAGAAAGACAGAGATATTCTTTTCTATTCAGTCTGTCAGCTACGTTTAATCCAAAGCCGCTGTCTTTGAGGGCGCAGATACTTCTAGCATTTAGAGGTCTGCTGGGAATACGATGCACGCCTGTGATTTTTACAAGTGGCTTCTTCAACAAATTGAGTTTTATAAGACGACTAGTCTGGAGGTATTTTGTTTATAATTTTTCTCAGTTTCGAAGTCAATCTTTATCCATAACAAAAGTGAGAGCTACCCTCCACACACACACACACACTCTGCACCTACCTGTGTTTTAAGAGAAACTGGATCATTTCTAGAAATCAGCTCCCCTAAAACTGATACTTGGCTTATATTTGCACAATTTTCTCACTTTCTCTTCAGCAGTGACGTAATGATGGATAGGTTTCATAGTTTTGCTGCTGGAGTGTGCATATCTGACTTTGTTCTTGTGTGAGCGATCACGTACAGGTATTTCTGTCATTGTGTGTTATGGGAAACAGAGCCTAATGTGTTTATAATTGACTCCAGCTCCAGCAGACTGGCTCTGTGGGCAACAGATGCCACAGTAGCTGCTGCCATAGGCACACACACACACACAAAGCAGCGCTGCTGTGTGTGTCTGAGTGAGAATATACAACACATGTGTGTCTCTGTGTTTGTCTAATAGCTGTGTGCATAAAGTGTGCGTGTGCAAATTGGAATTTAATTATATTTACATGTGTGTGTGTGTTTGTCCTGTTTCTCACCTGTGTGTACAGTGTGATTGGCCATATTCAGTTCAGCCTTTTGTTGTCATTAATCTAATGTGTTTCTTTGGAGCAGATTGCACACCTGAATGTCTGCAGAACAGAAGTGTGCACTCTGTATGGGACACGGTATAATTTGGCATGTTGGCAGCATGAAAGGCACCAGAGTACAGGGTCAGAAACATGATCTAGCAATAGCTGGGCAAGAGATACACAAAGTATTGCTCAAGACCAAAGAAAATTCATGAGGACCTCTCCTGATTCTGTAATTGGATGATCATTTAATGTTATGTGGGTAACTAAAAAATGCATCATTTTTTTTGTTAATTGCTTTTAGCCTCTTTATATTCAAAGAATATTTATGGTTCACCATCACAGAAACACCCAGACAGGTGTTTATGGAGGGGATATTGTTTGAGTTGGTTTGTTTGTTTGTTGGTCATCTTTACTTCAGACTGAAATATCCTGATAAACATTGCATAGATTGCTAGAAAATTTTGCACAGACCATTGTGCTGTCAGTACAGTGGAGGTCAAAGGGATCATATAGCTGGGGGGATATCTCGACAGTAGTGGTGTGCGATACTGCATATCTTGGTATCGATCCGATACCAAGCAAACACGGGCCAGTATCGCCGATACCGATACCGATACCGATACTTTCAATAAACAAGGTGGATGCGTCATTGAATTAATGAATCTCAATAAATTTCATGACCTTAAGTGTTTTCTTGTGATTTGTGTTTCCTTTTTTATCATTAAATAGTTAAAACCCGGGACATAATCAGGAGAAAATTTATAATTACACAGAAAATGCTTTATTATCAATATTTTTAAGAAAAATCTTTACAAAAAAGTGCACTCAAACCAGTAAACAAATTTAAACAAACAAGTACAGTTGAGAAACTATAATACAAAAATAACAATTAAAATTCTGAACAACAAAAACAACAACTGGTGAAAATATAAATAATAAGTAAACAACTTAACAACCCCCCAAATCTTCAGTTAGTCTGTGCAGAACAAAGGTTTTGGTTACAGGTTTTTGTTCAAGAACAGTATCATGTTAACATTTTTTTTTGCCTTTAATGCATTTCTTCTGTTACTCACTAACTGCCCTGCTTTTGAAAAAATCTTCTCAGCTGGCACTGATGTTGCAACCACTGTCAGGTATTTTTTGGCAAGGTTGCTCAGAGAGGGGAATGTTTGTTCATTGTTTTTCCACCAAAGTAGTGGATCCTGATCCCGAGGAATGGGCCTTTCCTCAGTGTACCTGCGCATCTCAATTAGGGCATCAGTGCCAGTTGTCCGATGCTGCTAAGATGCTAGGACTTGAGTGTCAAATTCTTCCCATATCCCACCTTTTGCTGCAGGTTGGGATGAAGCAGCCCCTCCAGATGAGCTTGAGGTAGTTTCAGGAGATGTGGCAGAGCTGGTGGCAGATGATGAATGTGCTGACATCTGACTCATGGACTGCATTTCAGTTAGAAGGCGAGCTTTTACACGGTCAGTGTTTGCAGAGTCATGGAATCCAAGGCTTTTAAATCTGTTGTCCAGGAAGGTACAGACAGCAAAACCATAAAATGTTTCAATAGAGTTGAAACGACGGTGACAATGCCCTGACAGCTGAGCAGCTAGCTTGCTACCTTGAGACTCTGAAGTTTTAGTGGTTCTGAGAAGCAGTGACACCAGGGGAATCACCTTGGACACAGAAACATGTTTCTCAGTAGACATCTCTCTGGTTGCTTCCTCAAATGTTCTCAGTGCATTGATGGAGAGACGGATGACAGACCATTCTTCCTCATTTAAACAAAGTGAGCTCTTCCCAAGGAGACAGACGACTGTGGTAACTGCCTCCTTTTGCTCAAGCAATCTCTCCCACATGTAGAATGTGGAGTTCCACCTTGTCTCAACTGCTTGAATAAGTTTTTGTTCAGGGAACTTCTGCTGCTTCTGGATGTCTTTGAGCTTGTCTGCAGCTTTAGTGCTGTGGTGAAAGAAATCAACAATAGCACTGCTTTTCTGCTGAAGCTCAAGCAAGTCAGGCAGGGCTTTAATGGAGTCTTTCACCACCAAATTTAAAGTGTATGCAAAACATGGATAGTGTTTCCATCCTGCTTTGCGCACAGCAGCAACCATGTTTGCAGCATCGTCTGTTACAACAGCCAGAATCTTCTCCTTTATGCCCCATTCTTCTGTAATTCTGGTTAATTGTGCACAAATATTGTCTGCAGTGTGTTGTCCAGGAACATAGCATGTTTCTAGCACGTATGCCACCATTTGCCAGTTTTCATCAATCATGTGGCATGAGACTGTTAAATATGCCTCTGTGGCTCTTGATGTCCACATGTCAGTGGTGAGCACAACATTGTCCACACCATTCAGTGCCTTTCTAATCTTAGCACAACAGACTTCATAAAGAGCTAGTAGTTTCCCCTCCATTAAAGATTTTCTGGCTGGAATTTTGTATCGGGGGTCAAGTGTCTTCACAAAATTTCCGAAGCCATCATCCTCCACATGGAAAGAGGTTGTAGGTCTTTCACAATCATCTCTGTCAGGCTCTTTGTGATCTCCTCTGCTCTTGGGGAATCAGCTAAGTGAAATAGTGAAAAAAAATAAGCTTTAGCACATCTATGTGTAGTTTAAATACAGTAATCATCCAGTATCCTTTTGACAGTTAACACAAAAGGGCAACAGTGTTGGGAAGGTTACTTTTACAATGTATTCCACTACAGATTAGAGAGTACATGGCCCAAAATTTATTTTGTAACATATTCTGTTATGTCACTCAATGAGAGTAATGTATTCTAAATACTTTGAATTAGTTAATATATTGTCATGCCTTTTACAACTACATGCATGTACTATTGCTGTGTGATTCGGGGCGATCGTGGCTCAAGAGTTGGGAGTTCGCCTTGTAATTGGAAGGTTGCCGGTTCGAGCCCTGGCTTGGACAGTCTCGGTCGTTGTGTCCTTGGGTAAGACACTCCACCCGTTGCCACCTACTGGTGGTGGTCAGAGGGCCCGGTGGCGCCAGTATCTGGCAGCCTCGCCTCTGTCAGTGCGCCCCAGGGTGGCTGTGGCTACAATGTAGCTTGCCATCACCAGTGTGTGAATGGGTGGATGACTGGTTGTGTAAAGTGCTTTGGGGTCCTTAGGGACTAGAAAAGTGCTATACAAATAAAGGCCATTCACCATTTATTACTATTACTGAAGGTTTCTCGCCTTACCAATACCAACTAGATTTTTAAACCTTAATATAAACTGAGTAACAGTAGGGTGGACATTAGGTAAGGCTGCACTTTTTACAGTGATCTCATATAGAAAACTATTCTGCACCTGTAAAACAGGTTCGCGGCTCCGAACCGTAAAGGCATAAAACCGTAAAGGGACCTCTGGCTAATACGTCGGGTTCGTGTCAGGCTCGTAGCCAAAAACTAGCTTTACTTTGTTGTCTGGGTCAACTTTGCTAGCGAGAGACAGAGAGAGGCGTTGAAAGGCTGCTCCAACTGAACTTACTGTGTCGGAGGAAAACACGAACACAGTGTACAGTTGAGTCTTAATAGCTTACTTACAGCTGGGCTCGTCAGGCACTCTTCTTGGCTGCAGTGGTTTTATTATATTTACATGCTTCCATCTCCTGTTTCTGGTCAGTGACATCTCATACTGTTCGGCTCTCGAATAATAAACATATTCATTTAAATAACACATTTCAACAGGATAAGTGCATTACATCAAGGTCTTAGCATAATTTATACTTTTTGAGTTGGCTAAAGTAATAAATAACAGCTTCACTTTGTTACTTTCAACATCATAACCTGCCTGGATATTCTCTGCCATGCTGAAAAGCCTCTGCCAATGACCTCTGCCTCTGAACTGGGGGTCTTGCAGTGGGGCCAGGGGGTGGGGGATTTCTCTCCTCCTCTCTACGTTTCTATAGCTCCATGTTTTCTTTCGGATGATTTTTTATATGTTTATATAAATTGGTAGTGTTTCCACTATACCTGACAAGCTTTTTACAAATCCCACATTTTGCTGTTGTCTCATTTTCGACTTCAAAATACAGCCACATGGCGCTCCTCTTTCTCTCAGCCATTCTGCTGGTATATTTTTCTCTGTGCGTCATGGGCTGTTGAAAGTCACGTGACGGCGCAACATCTAAACACAATAGAGGGGAGGGGGAGAAAAGTGTGCCTGCTCTGCGCTGACACAAGAGCGGCGTGTCCAGCGACCTGGGTGTTTCGTCGTTGCAAACGCACGGCATTGCAAACAAGAGCGGAACTTAAAGTAAAGAATCGATCTCACCAGGCTAGTATTGATCCAATACCAATACCGACTTGGTATTGATATAATCGATATTTGGATCGATCCGCCTACCACTACTCGACAGTCACTGGACAGGTCAACATAAAGTTTTTGTACGGGTGGATTAAGATTTTGTTTGGCTGTGGAGGAAGTAGAGCCGAAAATTTATTTGGCCGAAAAACACGAATACAAAATAAGGCAAAAAATGAACACAGGCAACAACTAAAACTAAAACCTAAACTGGGCAAAACTAGATTGTGATGACTATGAAAAAGACATGAACATGATTCAGAGCAGGCGCATGCGGGAAACTATGGGAATACACTTTAACATGAGCACAACCTGAACAGAATCATGAGGTACCTGAACATCTGACATGACATCAAGGAAGGAAAACTGACAGACCGACCCTGAACAGAGGGAGACAGAGGACTTAAATACACAGGAGGGTAACGGGGGAAATGGAAACACCTGGGAAACAAAGCTGACACAAATGAACCTGAACACCACAGGGGAAGCAAAACTAAACACACAGAACATGGAACACAAGACTCTTCAAAATAAAACAGGAACATAATGGGATGTAGACATGACAACACGAACTTGACAACGTGAAACACACAGACATGAAATACATGAGAGACACAAGGACAGATGATGGAGACGAGGCATTGGAATAACTAAACATTAAACACAGAGGACAGACAATGACTCAAAACTAAAGGGACTTCGATGATAACATAGACAAGAAATTATTCAAATATAACCTAAGAAATCAAAAATACAAAATAAACTCAAAATGCTGAGTCACAGACCCACCCCCCTGACACCAAAGTGTCCTTGGGCAAGACACTGAACCCTGTGAAGATGCTCCTGTGTGTTAGCTAGAAAGCACTTAGATACAGAGAAAAACTGCTCGTATGAATATTTGTGTGAATAGGTGAAGAGGACACACCGTGCAAAGCTTGTTGAGTAGAGTAGAAAAGCACTATGTAAGAACCGGTCCATTTACCATGACACAAGGCCAAGGCTCCAACCGAATGACCTTTGTGGAATTGCTAGAAAGTTTGATTTTGAGAGAAATATCCAAATAAACACTTGACTAACTTATGAAATCCTTCCAATCCATTATTTATTGACTGTGATGCATAATCTGTTCCTGTGCAACTGAACCTTAGTACAGGGCTCCACCTGAGCTACATATACATATATGCAGGGGCGATTCTAGGATCAGAGCTTTGGGGGTGCTGAGCACCCAGAGCTGCCCAGCCAGGCAAAATAAACTTTACACGTCACGATGAGACTTCTTCCCCGTCTCTGTCAGTCCCTGCATCCTTAAATGTCTCCAGTTGTACCGAGTTCCCTCTGACTGTCTCCTTGGTGCATTTAAACCCCTGTTCCTCCCTGTCCTCGTCGTCTGTTGTCTTCGTCTCCGTTATCAGTCATCATAATTTTACCATCTCTGTGCAAGTCTGCAAATTTCTTTATTAAATCATAAGATTCTTAAATTCATCAAGTCTCTCTGTGCCTGGGTCCTCGTCACAAAACATGACATCACTGTTTTGTACATTTTAACACAATTTAATCCCCACATCTGTGAAAGAAAAGCAAAACACTTTTTTTTGAAAAGTCTGTAACAAAATCATCAAATCTGATAAAGGTTATTTAAATGCTGCAAAAGAAGAATGGATTGGAATAAAAAGAAATACATATCCTAACCTTAATTACTGGGGAGAATAATGAATGATGCTCATAGTGAGTAAAAAGTAAACTGAGTGCATTTTTGGACAGAGATTCACTTTTAATGAGTATGTATAATATAATACAGATACATAAAAAATACTCCCAAAACAGAATAAGTTATTACGAATAAATTATTACAAAGTATTAATAAAAAAATATAAAATGGAGGCAACTTTGCCTGTGGTAGAATGTATACAATGTATGAAAAATCTTTACTGCAGATACCAATTTTACTAATTTAATAATACTAATTTTGTGTTGTAAGATTTATGAGTTTCATGCTTTCATAGTGGTGCTTGGGAGAGCTTGACATTTTCTCAGGTGGTACACACTGTAAAAAGTTTGAGAAACACTGTTAAGTGTATGTGTGCTTTTGGAAAACATTTAAAGCTGCTGTACAGAATCTTTGAAACAAGCCAGCTTAAAACATTTTTAGAATATAAACAGAGCACTCTGCTTCTCGTTACAGCTCCTCACTCCACCAGGGCTGTTTGGCACTTTCTGATAGTGTGCAAATGTGGTGCACGTACTGCAGCAGACATACAGACAACTGGAAGGTCCAAAAGTTGGCCCACCTATTACTGGCTGAGGTTTTAGTAGAGTTGTGGCTGAACCACATAAAAATATATCATTAATTTTAATCTCCCCAATCAATGATAATGTTATGTTGGAATGTTGTTAAAGAGGGTCAAAATGTTTCAACCCAGTTTGTTTTGCAGATTCTGTATAGCAGCTTTAATATAGGGAGGAAAAAACTTCCAGACTGTCTGAGTAAAATCAGGTTTTTTCTCTTCGTCAGTTTAATAGTTTCTGTTGTGCCTGTCACTGTTCCCTGTCTGTTTTCTTACCTGGTTCTTCCTGACCTTGTACTTTCTCCTCACGTTCCCCTCTTTCCTCTCTCCCTCTTTGGACTGACAATCATACACAAATAGATTGGATTCAATTAGATGAAAAAATTACATTAATATGAAAAAAAAATTATTAAGATCACTAACGAAAAGTCCTCTCTCAGTGTACTTTCAACCAAAAGGCAAATAACCAAACCACATGTACATCTAATAAAAGATCTAAATATTGAAACACTGATCCGACATTATTCTTGATTGACGGATCATTTAATTTTACACTTTTATCTGAATGTGGCTCCTGTTTTTGAAAAATCTTCCTTATATCCATTATGAACCTGGCTGTCTCTCTTTTTTTTTTTTTTTTTTCTTTTTTTTTTAAAACCTGTCCCGTTTGGTTCTTTTGCCATCAGAATTATTGTCTAAAGGCGAAGAAAGATGCCCAACGGATTTATTTTTACTAAATGGACCATCCCAGCCTTGCTGTAATGGTCCATCTGATTCACCTTTATTGTTTATTTTATTTTCACTTGCTGAATACGGGACAGACTTGACTGGTGGAAAGAAAGGGGAGAAAGAAAGAGAAAAAAAAAAAAAAAAAACACCTGAGAAGAGGGACGGGAAAAGGGCAAAAACAAAACCAACAGAATAAGCAGACAAAAAAAAAAAAAAATACATGTCGATCACCTGTTGAGAAAGAAAAAAGAAAGCAAGCAGAAGAAGACAAGTAATAAGTAATAAACAAGATCACAATGATCTATGGGAATATGACAGTAAATACTAAATGTTAGACATTATTGTGCAGCACGTGAGATCGCCAGCGCACAGTGTGCTTTGAGGTAGGAGCCCAAAAGGGTGTAGTTTGTGTGTGTGATCACCCGTGTGTACACCTGTGAGCATGAACGCTTGTTTTTAAGAGGTTCCTTCATGTAATGATCTGCTAGAGGGTGTGGGGGCCACAGCCCCGACCTCCAGGGCATGAAGCAGGTATGGAGGAGATCAAACTCCAGACATCCAGAGGCCCCCAGAACACAAGAGACCAAGGAAGACCAACAGAGGGCAGCAGCGCCACTATCCCAGAAAGAGCTGAGGAGAGTCCCAGATGAGGGGTCACTCAGCAACCGCGGAGCAGAAGCCAGGGGGTTGCAGTGACATGCCCGTGAGCTCCGCCGGCAGCCAGCTGTGCCTGAGTGACCGAGCCCGGGCCGAGGCCGAGGGCACCCCATCCCCAAGTGGCCCGAGCAAGCCCCAGGCTCCAGGCCCCGATAAGCAGCCGCCAAGGAGTGAGCCGGTGGGTACCTGGGCGCCCACCCCGGACACAAAGAACCACCAATGCACCGGATGTCTGAGGGCGTCTGCCACCGGCAGGGGAAGTGGTGGGGAGATGGGCCTCCAAACCTTGGAGGGCCTGAGATGTCCCCAGAGAGGTGGGGTCTGATACCCAACCTGACATATAGACACAGACAAACAGGCACACACAGATACAAACATCTATTCCCACCCTCATGCTCTCAACACTCACCCAACGTGGAGACAGACATAGAGAGACACTGTACACACAATCACACTCCCCAAGCGTACTCTAAGCCCCGGGTCTAGGTACCCTTGCCCCTGGAGGGGAAACTGCGCCCAGACCCAGGTGGTGTTACCCCCTTTCCCCTGCGGTGGGGAGAAGCAGACCGCCCGACTCCGCAGCAGCAGGGAGGCCCCACATTCTAGACCCCAGTCGGACAGCCAACTCCTCCTCCTAGCCCCCTGCTCCAGCAGGCCGCAGAGAACGGGGTGTGTGAAGACTCCAAACCTCCCTCCACCCGCTCATATGTAGTGTTGATGCATGTGTGTTCTAAGGTGCATTTAAAACCCAGGAGGGCATGGAGCTACCTGCCAGAGCAGCAGGTAAGCGTGATAGCCCCTCCTGCTAGCCCTCAATGTCTACGTGTATTTAAAATTGAGAGGTGGGCAGCGGACGCCAGGGGTGAGGTGTACACCCTGATGGTGATTGGAATCCGTGTAGCGTGCCCACCCCAAGATCCTATATGTATGTGTAATGAGAGTGTGAGTAATGTGAATGTCTAAGTTGTGGGATAAAATTGAGGCAGAGGCAGCCAGAAGGGGACAGAGGGGGATGTCTCCTCTGCACCCTGGTGACACACCCCTACCCCAAGGCCCTGCATGTGTGGGTGATTGTGGTGGAGCGGGAAGAGGGAGGCAGCTGGAGATGGGGAGGGAAGGAAGGGAGGGCAGTGACCCCTCCTGGGGTCAGCTCCCCTGCTGACCCCAGTAGGCACCCCATACTCTGCAACCCGCCAGGGAAAGGGGCCCAGGCCCATCCAGACCGGGGCCCAGTGGAGCAGCGCCTCCCGGCCCCACAGAGCCCGGGACAGTCCACCTGACCCCACCACAGAGAAAACTGCACCCACCCCATCATCCACTCATCTTCCAGACTACACAAGACAATAGACGCCCAGGCTGAGATCTTCCTCCACCTCTCCTGTATCTCCCCTCCTGCAGAGAGAGTTCCTGAAGAGAGGAAGGCTCCTGCAGGATGTGACAACCTCCCCACCAGTTGAAGAGCCCCCAGGTGGTTCGATGCACAGGCGGCACCCTGCGCCAGGACTGGGCCCCCATACACCCACCCGCCCACAACCCCGCAACACACCAACCAGGACCCAAGCCCCTGAGGCTTGGCCAGGGCCCCAGCCCAGAGACGGAGTGCCCCAGAACCTCACGCCCATCCCGGACCCACCCAGGGGCAGCCAGGCTACCAGGTCAGTAACCCACGTCCGTCAGCACAGACCCTCCCTAGCCCTGCTGCACGCAGCCACGAGGAAACCGTCACCTAAGAGCCAACAGAGCCCCTAATTGGCCATGACCGCTACCCGGGTTGAGCCCCCAAGGAAGATGCTCCCGGGAACCCCCGATGCCCTAAGCCTGTCCCTACCCCCACACCAATCACAACAGTGAAGGTGGGACCAAACTAAGACCCCCACCCCCACTAGGTGATGGAGCTGATCAAAGGAGCCCAGAGCAATTAATCTGATGTGTTGGCAGAGGCTGTATCAAGACTAATGTGATCTAATAGATAATTTCTATATTGGTTAGAATTAAGATTATTTTTATTTTTCCAGTTCATGAGGACTGTTTTCTTGGCTATGCATAGGGCAGTGAAAACCATTTGGGCTATATTCTTTTCCGGAGTGACATTATCTAAGCTGCCCAACAAACATACTAAAGGGGAAGTTGGAATGTTACATTTCAGACACTTTGATAAGTCTTCACATATCTCACGCCAAAACTTCTGAACTGGTGGACAGAACCAAAGAGCGTGGATGTAATTGTCCGATGAATTGGTTTGGCAGTGTGAGCAGTTGTTGGTAGACGTAAAGCCCATCTTGAACATCCGATGGCCTGTATAGTGCACTCTATGTAGTATTTTGTATTGAATTAATTGAAGACTGGGATTTCTAATTAGATGAAAGGTTTTAAGCAAATCTGAGACCAGAAGTTTTGGTCAAAGTTAACTGATAAATCCACTTCCCATTTTGCAGTAGGAAGTGATATTGATTCATCTGTTTTAGAAAGCATTCTGTATATTTTGGAAAGTAATTTGGGGGTTTTAAGAGTAAGAAATTGAACCACACTTGGTGGTGTTTGTAGTTCAACTTGACCCGGTTTAAATCTTTTTTACTATGGATTTAATTTGTTGATATTCTAAAATCTTTTCTTGTTGATCCCATATTGTGTAACTAGTCTGTCAAATGAAATAAATTCTGTTCCTTCTAGTATATGTTCTAAATATTTGATTCCTTTACCACTCCAATCTGAAAAGTTTATCATATTATTGTTTTGTAATATGTCAGGGTTGTTCCAGATAGGTGTACGTTTGCATGGGATTAATGAAGACTCAGTCAGCTTCAGAAACTCCCACCATGCTGTCAGAGAGGAGCTGATGTTGATGGTTTTGAAGCATTCATGTCGTTGGATGTTTGAGCTGATAAATGGTAGATCTGAAATCTCTAGATTATTGCAAAGTGCTTGTTCTACATCTAGCCAAGGTTCATCTAAGAGGGTATGTTTTTGCCATCCTGAGATAAACTGAAGCCTGTTGGCTAAGAAGTAGTGCTGAAAGTTAGGTAGTTCTAATCCTCCTTTATCCTTGGTCTTTTGTAGTGTTTTTAAGCTTATACGTGGGGCTTATTTTTCCAAAGGAATTTGGACATATATGAATCTAGAGATCTGAACCAATCTTATGGCGGTTTAGTTGGGATCATTGAGAATAAATAATTTATTTTTGGTAATACCATCATTTTTATAGCGGCAACCCTTCCCATGAGTGATATGGGTAGACATTTCCACCCTAGCCAGATCACCTTCTACTTTCTTTTAAAAGTGGGATATGGTTTAATTTAGTTAGATCTGCAAGCTTGGGAGAAACAGTAATACCTAAATATTTTATATTTCCCGATTGCAGTGGAGTAGAAGAGGAATTATGGAAGGAGCAATTAATTGGAAGGACTGTAGATTTTGACCAGTTAATTGAGTAATCTGATATTCTTGCAAAAGAGTTTATCAGTTCAATCACCCCAGAGATATTGGTTTGTGAATTTTGGAGAAAGAGTAACACATCAACCGCATAAAGGCTGATTTTATGTTCCACGTTCTTGCATTTTATGCCCTTAATTACTGAATTCTGTCTAATTGCTGCTGCTAGTGGTTCGATAAAAATTGCAAACAGTGAAGGGAGAGTGGGCATCCCTGCCTGGTGCCCCTCAGGAGACAGAAGCTGGAGGATGTTTGGTCATTTGTTCTGACACAAGCTGTTGGGGAATTATATAATATTTTTAACCAGTTGATGAAAGAAGATCCAAAACCAAATTTATGTAAAGTTGCAAATAGAAATTTCCAGTTAACTCTGTCAAACGCTTTTTCTGCATCTAAAGAAAATATTGTAGTTTCAAGATTTTTACTGTATGAGTAGTCTATCAAATTAAGTAATCTACGTGTATTTGTTGATGAGTGCCGACCTTTTATGAAACCAGTTTGGTCAGGATGAATTAAGAGGGGGGTTATTTTCTCTAGTCTCTTTGAGAGAGCTTTGCAGATTATTTTAAGGTCTACATTAATAAGGGATATTGGACGATAGCTTGAAGGATATACAGGGTCTTTGCCTGGTTTTAGTAAGAGACTGATATTTGCAGAGTTCATATTTGATGGAAGTCTGCCATTTTCTTTGATTTCCAACAACATTCTGTAAAAAACTGGTGCTAGAATCGTCCAGAATTCTTTGTAGAATTCTGCAGGAAAGCCGTCTGGACCTGGAGCCTTATTATTGGGCATGCTTATCAGGGCTTCCTGGAGTTCACCTGGCGTCAGTGGCGAATCCAGTGCCATTGCTTGAGTGTCTAATAATTTTGGGAGAGTTATGTTGTCTAAAAACTGATCAATTTCCTTTTTAGATGGGTTTATTTGTGGTGAATACAACGTTTTATAGAAAGCCCTGAAAATGTGGTTTATTTGTTTCGGGTCATATATTGTGTTCCCAGATGAATCTTGAACAGCACATATAGTTGTTTTTTCTTTATTTATTTTTAGCTGGTTAACTAGAAATTGACCAGATTTATTACCATGTTCATAATTTTGTAAGCGTAGTCTTTGTACTAAGAATTTTGTTTTTTTTATCAATTATCTCATTTAATTCTACTTTTGTTTTGCGTATTTTGTTCAGTGTTTCCTGATCTTGGTGTGACACGTAGGCTTCTTCTAGTGATTTGATGGTTTTTTCTAATTCCTGAATATTTTTGTTTTCTTTTTTCTTTTAATGTGATGAGAAAGAAATTATTTTACCTCTCATCACAGCTTTCCCTGCTTCCCATAGAACAGAAGCTGATGTTCCGGGAGTGTCATTAAAGTCTAAATATGAAGTCCACTCTTTTTTAAAATATTTAATAAAGTCTTCATCTTTAAGCAGAGATGTATTAAATCTCCAGTTTTACTTGGCGTAGTATTATTCTTGTGCATTAGTGTTAAAGATACAGGAGCATGATCGCTGACAGCTATAGGATGAATCTCAGTGTCTGAAATGTCACTCAGCAGTGAGCTGCTGACCAAAAAATAATCCAGACGAGAGTAGGAGTGATGAACATGTGAGAAGAAAGAATATTCCTTACTGTTGGGGTGAAGGGAGCGCCATGCATCGCAAAGACCTGGCTGTCTCTCTGTACACAAACACACACACACACACACAACAGGAGTTATAAGGTTAATGGGCATCCAGTCAGTTAACTAGTTAGTATCCATTTCAAACAGGACAGTGGTAACAACAGCAGGCTACGGACAATTTTAAGTTTCAGATTTTAAATAGGCTGTATACATTTCAAAGGGAGCAACAGGACGGTCAAATGTCGCTGATTTTACTACAGAGCAGGACGGATTGTAGGGTAGCAAACATCATCGTAAAACAAGTTTTCAACACTGCAGCAGGGGCGGATCTAGAAGGGTGGCATGGGGTGGCAAGTGCCACCCTAAAATGATCCCTTGCCACCCCAGTTTTGCATATGACAGTGTTGTTTATTAAAATAAGATAGCATTAACAGTTTGAGCGTAGTTACAGTCAACAGTGAATATAAATGCTAAAACTGAATATATTGCATAGTGTTCCCCCCCTCCACCATTAACAAATGGTTCAGCCCATAGCAGGAGCGGCTTTTTTCTTGTTGTCAGCAGCAAGCGATGTTTATGATTGTGCCAGAGCACATTTTGAACAACACCATGGGAATTTCGGATTTTACACATTTGGTTGGATGTTACACTCTGGAAATGGAAGGAAGGTGAGTGTTATTAACCCTCTGTGGTCCACGGACACGCTGCACCTCCAAATCACATGACTGATGTAAGCTGACATAGCAACAAGCTGCAGCCACGCTGAGTCTCTATTTCAGCCCACATTGAAAGTTCGGACTTCAAAGTTTTTAAATTTTAATTAAAGGCCAGTAAATCCAGAGTTATGATAATATATATAAGCCACGCTTTTTTCTAAATACTGTCGTCACGTTTGTGTGTGTGTGTTTTAAGCGTTTTCTAAGGACAGCGCGAAAACAGTAAAGAAAAGAAAAAAGCCGCCTCTTTCCTATCGGTGGAAAAATGCACCATGTCGACCAATTAAAAAAAAAGTCAACACGTGGGATTTGGTTGTTTAGGAAGAGGGAGAGTTTTGGGAGTGACGGTAACGGCAGCGTAGACAGAGCGAGCGAAAGTGAGAGAGAGAGAGAGTTTTTAGATGTGGGAGATTTGTGATGTTTAGTGTGGAGTGTATACTTAGTGTGTTGTCTTGTGTAGTTGTTCTGTTGTGTAGTCGTTTTGTTTTGTGTGTCAGTGAGGGCACTAATGAATGTCACTAAGGCACATTTGCAACTTAAACACTATCACTAAGTAGAAAACCAGCGGAGTGATACACCTGCTGTTGTCAGGCCTGCAGGTTTCTCCCTGTGCTGTTCTCTTCTGTCTTTTGGTGGAAAACCTTTTTTTTTACTGGCACACATCATTTGTGGGGCATCTTATTGATTGTCCTGATTGTTCTCTCATTTTAGTTTTAGTAATATTTTTAAATGGTTGTACAAAATGAAGAAAACGGCAGATGTATTGGCTGCATTTTTAGATAAATAGTTGTATATGTTTACAAAATGTACAATTTATATTTGCATTTCAAGTTATAAAAATTTACTCAATATGTCTGTGGGTTTTTTTTACAGTAAAAAAATACTACTAGGATTTGAAGTTCTTTGTGTGATTTCAGATCAGTAATACTAATGCAGTATGTCAGTGAAAAAAACAACTAAATTCAGTTGAGCTGAAAAGATACCAAACAAGACAAGGAGGAAAAATAAAATGAAACAATTTGAGGGTGAAATACAAACGTAAACTCAAAAGGGGTCAAAAATGGCCGTTTATATTTTGGCCCTCGGAGGGTTAATCCAACAAATCATGAAAAATTAGGTTTAAATTTTTGTTCATGACAGTGCAGATTTCTGACATTTTGTGTAATTTAAGCTGTAACAATGTGATTGTTTTCTAACAAAAAACAGTGAAACTTAAGTTAGACTTGTGTTTGTAAATGAACCGCCCCATGTTGTGTAGCTTTCTGGATTTTATACTTATTGGGCTCCATATTTATTTATTATACAGGCTATACAGTACATAAGATCAAAACTCACATGTTTTATGTAACTAAAGTGTGTAATTATGTGGGCTACAGACAATAATTAAGTTATAGACTATATTTATATGAAAAACATGTATACTTACTGCATTTGAGTCATTTTAACCATATGTAACCACCTGCATATATTGTCATGGTCTCCGTGCCTGCCCAGCCGGCCCCACAAGGCTACATGTTCTGTTTTGGTTCTCTCTCTCTCTCTCTCTCTCTCTCTCTCCCTCTCTGCCTGGGCGGAGCTCACCTGTGTCCGTCCGCCTCAAACTGCCGCGCAACATGCGCATTCACAATGTCTTTCATGTATCTCAGGTCAAGCCAGTGCTCTCCAGCCCGTTGTGCCCTCCTTCCAGGCCCCCGCCGCCCCCCCGGCTCGTGGATGGTCAGCTGGTTTACAACATCACCCGCATCATGGACTCCCGACGCCGGGGTAGGGGTTTTCAGTACCTGGTTGATTGGGAGGGCTACGGGATAGAGGAACGCTCCTGGGTGCCTCGAGCAGCTGTCCTGGATAAGGCGATGCTCCGGGACTTCCACCGCAGGCATCCAGGTAAGCCTGGTGGGTCGCCGGGAGGCTCCCGTTGAGGGGGGGGTACTGTCATGGTCTCCGTGCCTGCCCAGCCGGCCCCACAAGGCTACATGTTCTGTTTTGGTTCTCTCTCTCTCTCTCTCTCTCTCTCTCTCCCTCTCTCCCTCTCTGCCTGGGCGGAGCTCACTGCGGGCTCCCGCCCTTGGTCCACACACCTGTCATCAATCACCAGTCATCACCAGGAGCACTACTTGAGGCTGGGACACAGATCCTCTCATCGCTGGATGATTGTGCTTAACACTTTTCCTCCCTGGACCTGTGACCTCCCCGCTGTGTGGTTGTGTGTGAGTTGGAGTAAGAAGAGGAGACGAGTGCGCGAGCGTTTTTCCCTGGACCTTCCCTGGGACCCTTCTCCTACCCGGATTTCCCCCACTGTACATATTCTGCACTTGGTGTTGTAAATAAACTCTGTGTTGGAACTGACTACCCGCTCTGCGTTTGAGTCCCTGCACCAATTGTGACATATATAAATGCCACCCCATTTGATTTCTTTGCCACCCTCATGCCACCCTAAGAAAATTTCTCTAGATCCACCCCTGCACTGCAGGTTACCTGGTGTAATGTTTTTCAGCTAAAAAGAAACATGGTCTGATACCTACCTAACTATATAAAGAGTAACTGCAGGTTAAATGTAGCTAATATGTCCTGTTTTCAGCCAGTCACTTACACCTCTCGCTCCGCTGCGTCTCAGAGAAGGGAGAGGCGAGCTGGAACAAACCATTTTGGGAGAGGGGGGGGTTATCTATACTTTTGTTGTTGAAATGTTACGTCTCAACCAGGGTTTTAATAGTTTTGCAATTTTCATTAGTTTTTATTTTTATTTCGTTTTGACTTCAGATTTTCAATTTTATATTAGTTTTAATTAGTTTTTATTTTTTTGAAAATCCTTCATTTCAGTTTAGTTAGGGCCCGAGCAGTGAGAGTGCGAAGGCCCTATTGTATCTGCTCCGTTTATTAGGGCCCGAGCACCGAGAGTGCGAAGGCCCTATTGTATCTGCTCTGTTTATTATTATTATTATTATTAGGGCCCGAGCACTGAGTGTGCGAAGGCCCTATTCTATCTGCTCCGTTTATTATTAGGGCCCGAGCACAAAAGTGCGAAGGCCCTATTGTATCTGCTCTGTTTATTATTATAATTATTATTATTATTATTATTATTACGGCAAATGAATTGGCCTTTTGAGGGCCTAAACATGCTCAAAAACTCATGAAATTTTGCACACGCGTCAGGTCTGGTGAAAATTTACGTATTTTAATGTCCTCAGAAATATCAAGGAAAATTGGCTCAGTAGCGCCACCTAGAAAAATGAAAAACGCGAGCCCCCGGTGTGGGTATGACCTACATGTATGAAACTCGGAACACATATCTACGGTTAGGAGACGCACAAAAAAGTCTATTATGGCCATGTCCTAAACCCAACAGGAAGTCCGCCATTTGGAAGTGAAGGTGACATTTTGGCTCTAATTTTGCCATTTCCATGCCTCGAACTTTTTCGAACTCCTCCTTGGGATTTGATTGCAGAAGCTTCATCTTTGGTCTCAACTACACACCTGGGCCATGTTAAATTGCGGAGCTTTTGAGTTTTAGGGATACGGTGAGGCCGTGGCGCCATGGCGAATTTCGATGACTCGCCATGAAAATCTTATTGCCTCTCATTCCCTCATACATGGTCCGATGTGGACCAAAGAGCACACATATGATAAGGATCCGGCCCTGAACATATTTCAACTGCCATATTTGACACCAGGGAGAGCGCCACCTAGTGGGAACAGGAAATGTCATGTTTTACACTTTGGGGTACAGTATTGTTATGGGTGACATCTGCAGCCTCAAATTTCTTCAGGAAAGCCTTAAGGAGTTGGTCTTGGGTTACAGTGAAAACTGTGACTTTTCGTTAGAGGTTAGAGGGTGTGACCCCAGCAGCATGGCGAACATTGATGTCTCGCCATGAAGAAACAAATTAGTATAACTCAATGAAATCCAGTCTGATCAGTACCAGACGTTAAAGGCATGATGTCAGACCCGCCCTGAACAGATTGATGTGCCCATTGTCAGGAATACGAGGAGCGCCACCTAGTGGCAACAGGAAATGTCATGTCTTACACTTTGTTGTACTGATTTTCACAGGTTCATCGTGGCCACCTCAAAAGCGGTGAATATCACCATCAGTCCCTCATGATGCTTCAGTGCGAAAATTGTGACTTTAAACTGAACGGCGCACCCTGGTGGCAACGCGGTTCACCATGAACAATGAAGTGGCTTTTGAGGGGCTTGGAAAGTTTAAAATGTCTTGAAATTTGGCACACACCTCCAATGTGATGAGCACTTTCTTTTTATTTTATCATTTTCATTGAATAGCCCAAAATGGCTCCACAGCGCCCCCTACAAAATTTCAAAACAACAGCCCCTGCTCTGTGTTTCGTCTATGAGTCTGAAACCTGGTAAGCTTATGGAAGATATCAAGATGTACAAAAAAGTCTCTTGGAGCAATATCCCAAATCCAACAGGAAGTCAGCCATTTTAAAATTAAGGTGTAATTTTGGCGACATTTTCCCCTCTTTTCAGGTACCGTTCTTTGACGAACTCCTCCAAGGGATTTTATCATATTGCCGCGATCTCCTGTGTGTGGAATCTAAAGACCTTTGTGATGTTAAATTGCGAAGCTTTTTACGTTCAGGGAAACGGGGTGGTCATGGCGGCACGTGGAGTTTCAATCACACGCCAAAAAGCAGTAATCTGCTGTCACTCAAAAATACAATGTCTAATCTCTCCCAAAGGTCGCAAGTGTGATGAGACTCAACCTCGGAAATGTTTGTTATGCCATTTGTCAGTAATGGTTAGAGCGCCACCTAGTGAGACGACTATAATAATGGTTGAATGAGATGAAATTTTAGCTGGTGGTTAAATGCATGAATTCCATCAATGTGACATCAGATCGGAAGCGCTGGTTTTAGGTGTTGGGCTTGGCTCGATGTGCTGGGGTGCGAGGGCCCTCATATCGCTGCTTGCAGCTTTAATTATTATTATTATTATTATTATTAGGGCCCGAGCACTGAGAGTGCGAAGGCCCTATTGTATCTGCTCCGTTTATTATTATTATTATTATTATTAGGGCCCGAGCACCGAGAGTGCGAAGGCCCTATTGTATCTGCTCCGTTTCTTCTTCTTCTTCTTCTTCTTCTTCTTCTTCTTCTTATTATTATTATTATTATTATTTCGGCAAATGAATCGGCCTTTTGAGGGCCTAAACATGCTCAAAAACTCATGAAATTTTGCACACTGCGCCAGGTCTGGTGAAAATTTACGTATTTTAATGTCCGAGACATGTCCAGGGAAAATTGGCTCAGTAGCGCCACCTAGAAAAATGAGAAACGCGAGCCCCGGTGTGGGTATGACCTACATGTATGAAACTCGAACACATATCTAACGTTAGGAGACGCACAAAAAAGTCTATTATGGCCATGTCCTAAACCCAACAGGAAGTCCGCCATTTGGAAGTGAAGGTGACATTTTGGCTCTAATTTTGCCATTTCCATGCCTCGAACTTTTTCGAACTCCTCCTTTGGGTTTGATTATATAAGCTTCATCTTTGGTCTCAACTACACACCTGGGCCATGTTAAATTGCGGAGCTTTTGAGTTTTAGGGATACGGTGAGGCCGTGGCGCCATGGCGAATTTCGATGACTCGCCATGAAAATCTTATTGCCTCTCATTCCCTCATACATGGTCCGATGTGGACCAAAGAGCACACATATGATAAGGCTCCACCCCTGAACATATTTCAACTGCCATATTTGACACCAGGGAGAGCGCCACCTAGTGGGAACAGGAAATGTCATGTTTTACACTTTGGGGTACAGTATTGTTATGGATGACATCTGCAGCCTCAAATTTCTTCAGGAAAGCCTTAAGGAGTTGGTCTTGGGTTACAGTGAAAACTGTGACTTTTCGTTAGAGGTTAGAGGGTGTGACCCCAGCAGCATGGCGAACATTGATGTCTCGCCATGAAGAAACAAATTAGTATAACTCAATGAAATCCAGTCTGATCAGTACCAGACGTTAAAGGCATGATGTCAGACCCGCCCTGAACAGATTGATGTGCCCATTGTCAGGAATACGAGGAGCGCCACCTAGTGGCAACAGGAAATGTCATGTCTTACACTTTGTTGTACTGATTTTCACAGGTTCATCGTGGCCACCTCAAAAGCGGTGAATATCACCATCAGTCCTCATGATGCTTCAGTGCGAAAATTGTGACTTTAAACTGAACGGCGCACCCTGGTGGCAACGCGGTTCACCATGAAAGATGAAGTGGCTTTTGAGGGGCTTGGAAAGTTTAAAAGTCTTGAAATTTGGCGCACACCTCCAATGTGATGAGTGCTATCTTGTTATGTCATCATTTTCTTTGAATAGCGCAAAATGGCTCCACAGCGCCCCCTACAATATTTCAAAACAACAGCCCCTGCTCTGTGTTTTATGTATGAGTCTGAAACCTGGTAAGCTTATGGAAGATATCAAGATGTACAAAAAGTCTCTTGGAGCAATATCCCAAATCCAACAGGAAGTCAGCCATATTGAAATTAATGTGTAATTTTGGCGACATTTCCCCTTCTTTTTGAGGTAACTTTCTTTGACGAACTCCTCCAAGGCATTTCATCAGATTTACACGATCTCCAGTGCGTGGAATCCAAAGACCTTTGTGATGTTAAATTGCGAAGCTTTTACGTTCAGGGAAGCGGGGTGGTCGTGTCGGCACGTGGAGTTTCAACCACTCGTAAAAAGCAGTAATCTGCTGTCACTCAAAAATACAATGTCCAATCTCTCCCAAAGGTCGCAAGCGTGATGAGACTCGAGCTCGGAAATGTTTGTTATACCATTTGTCAGTAATGGTTAGAGCGCCACCTAGTGGGATGACTATAATCATGATTGAATGAGATGAAATGTTAGCTGGTGGTTAAATGCAAGAATTCCATCAATGTGACATCAGATCGAAGCGCTGGTTTTAGGTGTTGGGCTTGGCTCGACGTGCTGGGGTGCGAGAGGGCCCTCATATCGCTGCTTGCAGCTTTAATTATTATTATTATTATTATTATGGGGCCCGAGCACCGAGAGTGCGAAGGCCCTATTGTATCTGCTCTGTTTATTATTATTATTATTAGGGCCCGAGCACTTGAAAAGAAGGCCCTATTGTCTCTGCTCCGTTTCTTCTTATCATTATTATTATTATTCAGGCAAAACAAGGGCCTTTTGAGGGCTTTAACATGCTCAAAACTCTTGAAATTTTGCACACATGCCAGGTCTGGTGAAAAATTTTGTATTTTATTGGTTTTACATATGACCACTGGGAAATGGCTGTAGAGCGCCACCTATGCCTTGTTAAATGCAGCCCTACAAACACATCGTTTTAGCTACATGTCTGAAATCTGGCACACATGTGTATCATGCCAAGACGAACAAAAAAGTCTGTGGGCCCATTGACGCAAACCCAACAGGAAGTCCGCCATTTGGAAGTGAAGGTGACATTTGGCTCTAATTTTGCCATTTTCATGCCTCGAACTTTTTCGAACTCCTCCTTTGGGTTTGATTATATAAGCTTCATATTTGGTCAGTGTCAACTACACACCTGGGCCATGTTAAATTGCGGAGCTTTTGAGTTTTCGCGATACTGTGAGGCCGTGGCGCCACGGCGAATTTCGATGACTCGCCATGAAAATCTTATTGTCTCTCATTCCCTCATACATGGTCCGATGTGGACCAAAGAGCACACATATGATAAGGCTCCACCCCTGAACATATTTCAACTGCCATATTTGACACCAGGGACAGCGCCACCTACTGGGAACAGGAAATGTCATGTTTTACACTTTGGGGTACAGTATTGTAATGGGTGACATCTGCAGCCTCAAATTTCTCCAGGAAAGCCTTAAGGAGTTGGTCTTGGGTTACAGAGAAAACTGTGAGTTTTCGCTGAAGGGTGTGACCCCAGCAGCATGGCGAACATTGAGGTCTCGCCATGAAGAAACAAATTAGTGTAACTCAATGAAATCCAATGTGATCAGTACCAGATTTTACAGGGATGATGTCAGACCCGCCCTGAACAGATTGATATGCCCATTGTCAGGAATACGTAGAGCGCCACCTAGTGGCAACAGGAAATGTCATGTCTTTCATTTTGTTGTACTGATTTTCACAGGTTCATCGTGGCCACCTCAAAAGCGGTGAATATCACCATCAGTCCCTCATGATGCTTCAGTGCGAAAATTGTGACTTTAAACTGAACGGCGCACCCTGGTGGCAACGCGGTTCACCATGAAAGATGAAGTGGCTTTTGAGGGGCTTGGAAAGTTTAAAAGTCTTGAAATTTGGCGCACACCTCTAATGTGATGAGGATTTCTTTTATGTGATCATTTTCCTTGAACAGCGCAAAATGGCTCCACAGCGCCCCCTACAATATTTCAAAACAACAGCCCCTGCTCTGTGTTTTATGTATGAGTCTGAAACCTGGTAAGCTCATGGAAGATATCAAGATGTACAAAAACGTCTCTTGGAGCAATATCCCAAATCCAACAGGTTGTCAGCTATTTTAAATTGAATGTGTAATTTTGGCGACATTTCCCCATCTTTTCAGGCACCCTTCTTTGACGAACTCCTCCAAGGGATTTTATCATATTGCCGCGATCTCCTGTGTGTGGAATCTAAAGACCTTTGTGATGTTAAATTGCGAAGCTTTTTACGTTCAGGGAAACGGGGTGGTCATGGCGGCACGTGGAGTTTCAATCACTCGCCAAAAAGCAGTAATCTGCTGTCACTCAAAAACTCAATGTCCAATCTCTCCCAAAGGTCGCAGTTATGATGAGACTCAAGCTCGGAAATGTTTGTTATGCCATTTGTCAGTAATGGTTAGAGCGCCACCTAGTGGGACGACTATAATCATGATTGAATGAGATGAAATTTGAGCTGGTGTTTAAATGCATGAATTCCATCAATGTGACATCAGATCGGACGTGCTGGTTGTAGGCGTTGGGCGTGGCTCGACGCGCCGGGGGTGCGAGGGCCCTCATAACACTGCTTGCAGCTTTAATTTTGATTAGTTTCAGTTATAGTTTTAGTTGTGTTTGCAATAAAGTGTAACAAAATCCCAGTTTCATCATAACAGTCATTCTCTTCTGCTTATCCTTGGGTATGTTGCTATTCCAGCTACCATACCCTGCACCCTGCACAGGTCGCCTGTCTGTCACAGGACTAACACGCAGAGACAGACAACTCACATTCCCACCTATGGGTTCTTTAAATAAATAAAGGCAGATGAACAACCATTGATACCAGGCAACTATAAAATGTATATCTTGGCCCCAATGAGACTATTAACTCTTGCAGCACCGGGTGTTAAGGCAATTGACTCACACAGTTATGTAGATATCCCAGTCCTGTTGTCTCGGGATGCATCACGCTGCCTTGCCTGGGGTTAGCTTCTGTTTCTGGGGATGAGGGTTGGGCGTGCTCTCTCACCTTCTCCAGGTAAGCTAGCTTAGCCTTCTTGTGTGAGCTTTTCAAGTGCACTTTAAGGTTTGTGGGATTTTTTTCCTTTTAGAAAATGTCCTCATAATTTGTCTCGTTCCACTACAAGACACTTGCTTTATCCAAAACACAGTCATATTCAAAGTAATCCCAAATTGGACTCTGGCGCTTTCTCCAGACTTTTCCTGACATGATTCTGCGTGGACGGAGCAGCAACACAGACGACTCGACTAACGTACTGCCACCTGCTGGCATAATGAGACACAGCAAGAAAAAACCTGGAAACTAAACTTCATTTTCACCCTTGACTATTGTATGACACGCACACATCAACGAAAACTAAACGCATTTTTGCAATAAATTCAGTTAATTTTAGTTAGTTTTGTGAACACTCATTACAGTTTTAGTTAGTTTTCCTGTTTTTGTTTTTATTTTTATTTCCGTTAAGGAAAATGTTTTTTCACTTCTAGTTTTCGTTATTCCGTTAGTTTTCGTTAACGATAATAACCTTGGTCTCAACCAAGTACTGTATGCTATTTAGATTTTTAGTAGCGTGTCACAAAAACAGCAAATATTATTCTCTGTTACTACACTGTAGTATCAGTGAATTTATTCGAAATAAATAAATGATTTATTGCATTTGTACAGTAACATAAATCACAGCCAGCATAAAAAGGTCAGCCATGATAAACAATCACAAATCAGATAAAGATGCACAGTTTTAATGATGACATTTCCCACAGGTTAGCACTTTCATGAACCTCTGTGACCCAACAGACACTAATAAATAACACAACTCCTTTAAACATTGTATTCAGTATTCATTTTTTGCTGGATTACCTCGGGCTGTCATGCTTCACATCCTGCAGGTTTGGAAGATACGTGAGTGGTCCTTTTATTCCAAGTTGTTTTTGAACAAATAAAGATTAAATTAAAGTTAATGAAATAGTTTGGCATTTGGAGAAATATGTATGTATTCACTGTTGTGCGTTTCATACCATTGTCATAGTTGTGTACACTTTTAAATGTAACGTAAGAGAAAAACTGGGAAAAAAGGAAAACTGGCACATGTGCAAAAATTCACACAGCAAGTCAGGAAATATTTCAAGCTCCACTTTCATCTAAAAATAATAATTTAAAGTAAATAAATAGCAAATCTCCTTGAAATGGTGGTTTTCTGGGGGGTTTTGGTGAATTTATACTTTTTTGGTTTTTTACATGAAACACGTATATTAATAATCCTTGAAGACCTTGTGCTGTTTTACAAGATGTAGAACTTTAAGTTTATGAAGAACTTTCTCACATAACACCAGGCACATTTTTATAAAAGTGCCTTAAACTGTCACGGTCCTGGGTCGGTTCGACCCAGCATTTGAGTTCCTTTTGTTTTGGTTTTGAATGATTGTTCTTTATGTTTCTCTGGTGCTTTGATTTTTATTATGGATCTGTGTTTCAGTTATTCTGGTATGTTTCTGCATTATGACTATGGTTCTGAGGATACTTAGGCCACAGGTGCGCCATGCACTAGACCCGCTGCAGTTTGCATACCAGGAGAAAGTGGGCGTCGACGATGCCATCTCATACCTCCTACACAGGACACACTCACATCTGGATAAGGGAAAAGTGCAGTGAGAATCATGTTCTTTGACTTCTCCAGTGCTTTTAACACCATCCACCCCCAGACTGAGTGATAAGCTCCTGCAGATGGGTGTGGATGCTCACCTAGTATCCTGGATTGGAGACTACCTGACTGAACGGCCACAGTTCGTCAGACTGAAGGACTGCCTCTCCGACACTGTCATCAGCAGCACCGGAGCTCCACAGGGAACAGTGCTCTCTCCAGTCCTGTTCACCCTGTACACTTCTGACTTCTGTTACAACACGGAGTCATGCCACATGCAGAAGTTTTCGGACGACACTGCAATTGTGGGCTGTATCAGGGACGGGCAGGAGGAGGAATACAGGAGCCTGGTGGAGGACTTTGTGCAATGGTGCAGACTCAACCACCTACAACTCAACACTGCTAAGACCAAGGAAATGGTGGTGGATTTCAGGAAGTCTAAGCATGCCCTGCTGCCAGTCACCATCGAGGGGGTCAATGTGGAGGTGGTGAACACATACAAGTACCTGGGAATACATCTAGACGATAAACTGGACTGGTCAGCCAACACTGCAGCAATCTACAAGAAGGGGCAGAGCAGGCTGTACTTCCTGAGGAGGCTGCGGTCCTTCAATGTCTGCAGCAAGCTCCTCAGGATGTTTTACCAGTCTGTTGTTGCCAGCGTCCTCTTCTATGCTGTGGCATGCTGGGAGGAAGCACTAAGAAGAGGGATGCTGGGCGACTAGACAGGCTGGTAAGGAAAGCTGGCTCTGTTGTGGGAGCTGAACTGGAGTGTATCACTTCAGTATCAGACAAAAGGACTATGAACAAGATACTCAACATCCTGGACAATGACTGTCATCCACTCCACACCACTATCATACAGCAGAAGAGCTTGATCAGCTGGAGACTGCGCCCCTGACATGCGCAACAGACAGACTCAGGAAGTCATTTGTACCCAGGGCCATACAACTTTACAATGCTTCACTTAAGGGAAAAGGAGAGTTGGTCTTCTCTGCATAGTCTATCTGCACCGCACCCTCTAATACATTCACAGGACTTATCTGCCCATATTGTGTATTGTACCTTATCCCTGCACTGCTGCTAGAACTCTTATACTACTATGTTTACTTGCACTAATGCTATTACTCTTATACTAGCCTACTGTTATTCTGTTTTATCTTATTTGCCAATATATTTATACTTGAACTGTTATATTACCATGCGTACACTTTATTCTTTTTATCTTATTTGCCCATATATTTATACTAGAACTGTTATATTACCATGTTTACATTTTTTTTTTATTGTCCATATATGTCATTCTTGACCAATGATTGTATCTGACTTGCACTGATGCCATAATTCTTATACTACTGCTGGTTAGTTTTTATATTATTTGCCCATATATTTATATTAGAACTGTTAAATTACTGTGCTTACATTTTATTGTACATGTTGACATATGCACACATTTACTGTTGGTCACTAGATTTTAACCTTGCACTGTTGCACCATTGCATTATTATCCTGACACACACCTCAAACAGGACTGCATCCCCAGTACATTATACGCTTTGCTACTGTTGATTTAGATTGATTTAGATTTAGATTGATTTAGATTTAGTAATGTTGTTTTGTTGATTGTTGTGTATCATCCTGGTACATTGTAGTGAATGCTGTGTGTGTGGTGTTCTTAAGCTGCTGGAACCTTGAATTTCCCCTTGGGGATTAATAAAGTATCTATCTATCTATCTATCTATCTATCTAAGGTTCGGGTTGTATTTTGTTATTATTGCCGGTGTAGTTCAGCGTCAAGTCTGCCTCTCTCTGTCTAGTCCGTGTCTTAGTTAAGTGTGTTCTGTTTCCTGTTTTATTTTGAAGGTTCATGTTCCTGTCTGATGTCAGTGTTCCAGCTTTGCTCTCCCTGTCTCCTTAGGTCTTATTCCTCCCAGCTGTGTTCCCCTTCTGTCTCTAATTCCTACATGACTCCCTCTGTGTATTTAAGCCCTGTGTTTTCCTGTGCTCACTGTCGCGTCGTTAACGTCTGTTCACCCTCACGTTATCTGTGTGCTCTGTTCACCAGCCTGCCTACCTGTCTAGTTATTCTGTACTCCCAGTTTAGTTAGTGTTTTTCTGTTCTGCTTCATCCCAACAATAAAGCTGTGTATTTTGAGTTTCTTCCGCCTCCTCGAGTCCTGCATTTTGGGTCCTTCCTCTCTGCCTGCCTGCACACAGCCGAGCCATGACATAAACAACATGTGTGTCATTTTATAGAGACGCGTTTAATCATCCCCACAACTGTTTCTGTAAACTAACATTTTATTGTTCGTACTGTCGGGACTACCGCACAGAACACACCTAAACCAACAGAAAAATCATCTGGTACCTATTTAATGTTGTTCTGCACGTTCTCTGCCTGTAAGTGCTCTCTAACTATTACATACACACTCAGTGCACCATCTGCAAATACTGAACTCCAAACTATCTTAAAAAAGAAAAAAAACCAGTGGCTATTCACAATCAGTATGAAACACTAAAGCTTGGCTTAATCCTTGATAGGATGGATAAGGGTGTGATAAGATGTGAATTTATATTCACCAGCAAATAAGCCTTTTAAATCCAAGACCGAATTAAGGGCCAACATCTATTGTCTTATCTTTTTAACTTTTAGTCTGAAGTTGTAACTACAAAATATGTTCAAAAAGTTTTTCAGCTCTGTCTATAAAAAGCCAAAATCTTAGCAGTGGATCTTAAAATCATCTATACAACAATAAACTCAGATATCAGCTTTCATTTTCAGCACTTGTAACTCGGTGACTTTAGAGATGACCAGGGCTGGACTGGTAATCTGGCTGACCAGGCTTTTGTCCAGCAGGCTGACGCATTCGTGGACCGACAGGGCAACACGAATGTAGACATACAGACTGCAGGCCCGGATGAAGACTGCTGTGCACCTGCTGTACAAGCAGTGACTGCAGCCCATTCATTCATTATTCCTATAATGCATCTTTTAAACAGAAAACAATGTGATTATGTGACCAATTATTCTATGTCCCCTTTTCCATATACTACTAAAGTTCACAATTGCTTTGAGAAATTGCACAACTGTGTGCACATACTGTATTTAACTAGACAGCCTGCACTGTTTTGACCCATTATGGTGAGCTCCCAGTCCAGACCTGGAGATGACCATAGCAGGAACAGGGATCTTGACCAGCTTTTCATTATGCTACTAAGCACTGCTGTTTGAAAGTGAAAACAGCCATCAACTAAATAAAAGAGAAGTGAAGCAGATCCACAGATTCAGGTGACTTAATACAATCGTAGGAATATTCCTGCTGTGTCAGAATTTCCCAGAGAGGTGAGTCGTGTAGTTTCTTTTTTCAACGTCTAAAATTACAGCTCTGCACTGGGGCTGCAGTCTGCAATATCCTGCAGCTATGAAGGGTGTCTCTGAAGAAATTACATGCGTGGCTTCTTGGCTTTGCAAGTAATGATGCAGCTGCTGTGATGGGCTGCTAGAGAAGAGCAGAAGCACTCCTGAATGAAAGGGTCGACTCATTCACATGTGAGAACTTACAGTCCAAGGAAACGTTACACAGCAGAATCAGTTTTACATATTGTCACTCAAACGTCTGATCTCAGTCAGGGCCTTCATTCCTATGCCGAGATTTACAAATGTATGTGAAAGATGGGTGATGTGCCACAGATGAGAAAGCAGAAAAGTCAGTCAGACTGTTTTCTACATCTGATACATAGGAATCTATTTATTGTTATTTAAATTAACAGCATTAGAAATTATTTCATATTAAATCTAATTAAATCCATAAATGTTACATTGGCAGCAGTATCCTGTTCATATCCTGTACATAGCTTGTACTCACTACAGCCTGTACATACCTATAGTTATAGAATATTCACAACATACTTCATACCGTGTACATTATAACATACCACAATAGACCCATTTCTGTAATATACTTGCATATCTATATTATTGCTAATATATATTGTAATATATCTATATCACTAAAGCACTTCTGGATGGATGCAACTGCATTTCGTTGCCCTGTACCTGTGCATGTGCAATGACAATAAAGTTGAATTCAATTCTACTCTAGTACTGTCATACTAAAATGATATAAACGCTGCCTTCAAGGTCATCTCCTTGTGCACCTCTGCACTGCTTCCAGTGCTCCTGTTATATTTGAATCATTGCACTGGGTCACAGATGGACATGGACATGAGCATCTGTCATTAAACCATGGAACTAAAACCTGTACAGAGTACTTGTACTGTCAAACTGACTTAGCCACTGCTAATGAGATATTCTGGATACGACTCAGGCAGCAAATAGGACTTGAATCAACTCTGACCTTTGAGCAAAAAACATGACATTGAGGAAAAGCAGCAACACATATCATTTCAAATTAAGATGAAAACTATAATGAATTGCAAAGCAAAACCATGTCTTGTTTTCTTTCTGCAACATTTTTACTTCTCAGTAATCCATAACATGACTCAATAACTCAACTATGCCACCTTTATCTTTCTGAACAAACCGAACGTGCAGATGCAAATCCCACTGGTGTTTTTGAAAGTCAAGGGTCGCAGCGAAGACTTGCTACAAGGGATGGGTATTGATAAGATTTTCACGATTCCATTTTCGATTCTGTTGAACAATTCGATTCTTTATCGATTCTCTTATTGATTCTTTTTAAAAAAGGAGAACACTAAGGTCGATTAGCTTAGAACTTTGTTTTATATCTTCTCTTTGAACAAGATAGAAATTTAGGAGTAACATGGCCTTACAAACCCAACAGTGAGCTCTTAAGAGATCCACAGCCTACGGCTCTTCAATGGGGTGTCACAGGGTCCCCAGGAAAAAAAATTGTAAATGTAAAATAATAAAATAAATATTCTTCTGTAGCAATAACAAAGTATAACATAAATTATTCTGTAGCAATTACACAAGAATATCCAGTAATGTCCCTGCCTACAATTAAACACATTCACTTACCGAAAATCGGGGGCATCTGCTGTGGCAAGCTGTTGCGGGTTCAAATATTGAGGACGGGCACAAAAACAACACTGATCCAGAAGAGTTGGTCAAACAATGATTTTTACTGAACACATGCGTGGGGAGATGAACACTGCACACACCAGCATTGATTTCCGCCCAATAATACACAAGCAATTGTTTTATAACATCAGGGTATTAGAACGCTCCCTCATGCGTCAAGAAGGTATGATACAGACATAAGTTTCAAAACCACACAGGTTCTGTTGACGACTTTTGACACATTTAAGAAGGACATCTTCTCCGTCTCGAGGCCAGGTGCTTCCCGTTAATCTTCCAACTCTCGCTTATCCCCTAGAACAAACTGTCTCTTATGCAGACATAATTTTGCAGTTACAAGGTTTTGCAAACTATTATTTGAACTCTTACCTAAACATGAGTCTAACTACTGTTGCTGTATGTGTGTGTCTCAACCTCAAACACACTCTGTCTCGCCCCGCCAACAACCTTACAGATAGGTTATTGCACACATGAGAGTGGCCTCTAAATGAAACTATATATGTAATATGTTGAATAAATGTTTTAATGAAATGCCACTGCACTTTCCGAAAATTGGGGGCATCTGCTGTGGCAAATGGGTGCAAGCCTTTGACCACAAACTTAGTCACTGCTCAGTGACATTCATCTATCCTGGCCCGAAAGGAGACGCTACCGGTAGACTGCAGCGACAACTGCCAGCATCTGAGCCAGCCAGACTCTGTCTGTCTCATCATGGTCACCTAAATGCACAGTAATGGCAGGTTTTGTAATAAAGCAGATCGCGCTAACATAATATGCACTGTTAGCTGATTATTTACCTGCCGCATTAACGGAGAGGGCGTGCAAACGTTACCGCTGCTGCTGGGTTGAGATTTCTGAGTCCGAGCAGAATTAAAAACACGACATTCATTTAAGGTCATCAGCGTGTTTTGTGAGCAAATGCTTTTGCATATTCGTAGTGTTTCCTCCTTTAAATGAAATATCTACTTTGCAAGTATTGCAAGTTGCCCGTTGTCATCCGTTCTCGTAAAGTATGACAAAACTTTTGAGCGTTTGAGCCGCTTAGGCGCCCTGCCAGGTAAATGATGCTCCATAACGTGGTGACGTCATTCGGGGCGACTGGAATCGATAAGGGAATCGTTTGCAAAAATGGCAAACAATTCCAAGGAATTGAAACAGTGGGAACCGGTTCTCAACAAGAACCGGGTTTCGATACCCATCCCTACTTGCTTCTGTTGCTGTGTCAGGTGGCTAATCCACAGATACAGTTTGTCAGTCAGTGACAGCAACAAAGCATGAGGCAACATGATGATGATGTTTCCAGCTGTGATGAAAAAAAGACTAACGTGCATGTCAAAAACTCATGCTGAGTTGCCACTTGTAAAAACACTAAATCTCATGCGTGAAAAGGTTAACATCATTTTTTTTCACCATTTTCGTGCACACAGACACAAACACGTGAACACACCGGCGCACACATAACAATGTCAGAAATTAATTTGAACCAACAGAATGTGACACAATATCTCCGTTTGCGGTCCCAGCGAGTGTGCCTGTTTGTGTGTGGTGGGGTGGAGACCCAGGGGGCGTTTGAGTACAGCAGATATGAAACGGGGCATTAATTGAGCTTCAAACTAAAGGGAATAGAAGAGGCGGGGGGTAAGGGAGGATACTGCAAAGAAACCAAGACACAGAGAGAGAGAGATGATGTGTGCAAGAAACAGACAGACAGATGCAGAGAGAGAGAATCATGCTGAAGGGAATAACAACTAGTGATGCTCATTAAAACTGATTATTAAAGCAGTAACACTGAAGAGCTGCATTCAGGCATAGCCACAGCATCCCTGATGTGTTCACATGCTCCTTGCATATATGTGTGTGTGTGTGTGTGAATATATTGTTTCTATGAACAGATAGCTGAAGCATTACACTGCATGCACTTAAAACAAACCTGATTTTCATAAGTTAAACATTTATCTTGTTCCCTGAGTTTCCTAGTGCAGTCACACTTCTCCTCTTGTCTTTGCTCTTATGCATGAGTGAGCAATGATGTCCTACCGTCCAACAAGTGCTGTCAAAGTGCACTCATGCAAGGCACTTCAAGCAGACACCTCAACTGCCTCGTGGTTAAATGTTGGAAAATGATTTAGGCAGCTGCAGGTGGGAAAGTGTGGCAGACTTTGGAGTAAAAAACAAAAAAATTGATATGCTAAGCTATTCACCTTGTTTTATTATGTTTAGTGGTCATATTTCATGTTTTAGTGTGTTTATTGTCAGATTTTCTTTTCCAAAACGAATGTGAGCCTCAGAAAAAAGCTGTGATGATATCTGTGGACATTGCCTGCACTCAATCATCAAATACACCAAGTCACCAAAAACTGTTTTCTTTCCAAGTCTGTCTCTCAGAAAACATTATATTGCTCTTACAGTGAAAATAATAAATGTTTCCTCAAGGAACAAGGTTATATTCAGCGCCCAGAATTCATTACTGTGATGAAAAAGGGGGTGTTTTTATTGCAACAACTATTAAGAGTTTAGATTCTCCCTATAAACAGCCATATCGTTAAATAGCAAACTATCCTCGAGCTCAGAAACCAACAACAGATAAAGTCAGTGACGTCACGAGCTTACAATAGTGACAGTTTCCTAGGAATCCTGAAAGTTTGGGTGGCAGTGTTAAACAGATTCATTGTATTAAGATGATATGGTGCCATTTGAATTATTACAACAGCATTAAATCTGGGAAGATGAGAAGATGATAACATAAACTTAACATAAACCCAAAACATGGGAAGATGGTTCAGAGAAAGGAAGTAATCCCAAACAACTAAAAACGTGAGGGATGAACACAACCAGAGGGGTGTCCACCACAGCCAGGTTTCCTTTCCCATTAGTCAAACGATAAAAGGTTCCACAGCTGTGATTATCAACCTTCTCTGTAAAACCAGGCTGTGCTTCAGCTTCATGCATGGTCACATAGAAACAGGTTGTTCATGCACAGCATAACTCTTCTTCTCCAATCAGAGGTAATGATGATAAAATGGTAAATATAACAATCAAATGCAACAGTGTTGTAAATAAGGCAGGAGATTCATGCTGAATTCTGGGGTTTAGTGCACACGGCGGTAAAAACAATAAATAAAAAATTTGAATTCATTCATTTAATGCTCTGTCAGTCCTGCTGCACCGAGTGCAACTGTTCACATCACAGGTATGAAATTTTCACCTGGATACATTTAAAAGGTTCCTGTCCTAATAAAGGAGACTTGAAAATGGCTTTGTTTTGTCTGCAGATCAAAGTGAAATTACTCTTATTGATTGAGTAGGTATGCTAATGCTCTGTGCTCTAGTAGCTGCAGTTTCAGCTGTGTATAAGAGGTTTAGCAGCAGATTAGAATCAAGTATAAAATATTAACGCATTTGTGATGTTAGTAAGGTACAGCTTAGCGACTTGCACATATAAAATGTATTTGCCCGTTCCTTCCTGTGTACCGAAACTCAAAAATCTATGTCTGTATAACTCTGAATAAAAAGGTGAATATTTTGTCTCGTCAGTACGGAAGGGAATAAATAAAAAGCAGAATAAAACATCTCCTGACGGGCATTTTCTGTTGACTACAGAGGTCTGCTTGTGCACTTGTGAGAAAGCAGCACATTTCACAGAAGACAGACAAACCATCAGTGCACAGTGCTACCACAAGCACTGCCTGGAGCAGAGGGAAGGGATAGCAGGTGTCTGTTTATGTCTTATGTAATATTACTCTTGCGTATCCAGCATGAACAAATTAATATGTATCCCTACTGCATGAAACAAGCTCTTTGTAATATATTACAGCTTACCTCTGTGTAGTAAATGCTGCGAGTGAATTAATGATGAATTAATGTGCATTGTAATCATTTAGCAGGAAACAGTGTTCAGTGGGGGGAGAGCATGAATGTGATCAACACATCTGAGACCAAGAGGAAGAAAGCTTTGTATTATAAAGTCAATAAAAATATATTTGTTATCCCGAGTTTTAACTATCGTCAGTGAGAAACCAACAGCATCACACTCTGTGTTTGATTTTAAAACAGTGTTTGGAGGGTTCGTGTCTGTGTTTGAGTTTACTGAAGAGCAGACACTGGCATGGAAACCGGCTGTGCCAAACACCTCCCGGGTTATGAACCTACACAAACTACAAATCCAATCAAACTCATAAAAGCAGGTGAATCCTCGTCACTACTGATGGTTTTTGTACAAAGATTTTGGTCTTTTCACCTTTTCCTTACAGTACATCCCTGTTATTCCAAAGTTTTCTGTGTTCTTGTGCTGACTTTACAGTTTTAATGATATTCTTATTTCAGGGACTGTAAAACTGATATTCAGCCAGCCTTTTTGCTCTTTGCATGAGCACACATGGTCATAATCAGTCTCAGTTACGACTAAGCTTATTTTGGTTGGTTCAGCCATCATGAAGCCATAAACAACTTTGTCTGATCAAGACTGTTTTCATATTTCACAAACTCACAGTTGTCCAAGCAAAATGATTTTAAAGTAACATAAAAGGAAATAATTGATCTGGTTTACATTGTGAGTGTCTGTTTCAGGCTCAGTAACCTACAGTATCGTCACTGTGGATTAGCATGCACTATTTCACTCCATCGTGCTCCACACAGTTATAGATCTCAGCACCATATCATTAATCATCAGCAAATTATACTAATTACCTTCTCTCTTGTGTATATAAGCCTCCCTCTGTCCTGTACTGTTCCTCATGTTTGAATCCGTGGTGGTGGTTGTTAACTTGGACAAACCATTACAGTGCGCAAAGGAATTGATAAGAAGCTGATGGTTTTGCTGCTTCCTTATTGGCACAGAGACAGTTTACTGTTTAGAAATAAACTCAGTGGCTTCACCAAAGAATGAAGCATATCATTTCTAAATATGGGATGTAGAAATCACACGTTAAAAACAGTGATGTATATTATTATGAAGGATTGAGCGGCACAGTGTAGCACTGTCACCTCAAAGTGGGGGCATCTTGGGGCTGTGGAGTTTTCTATGTGGGTTCTCACCAGGTACTCCAGATTCTTCCCACAGTCCAAAGAGAGTTGTTGTTAGGCTTCTTCATATTGTGCAAAGCAGACCATCTGCTTTAGGGGTTTAACAAAAGTATTAACTATTCAGGAATTACAGACGTCTTTATGCATAGTTCCCCATTTTCAGAGTCTCAGATGGACAGTTTTGTGGTCAGGTGAGGTCTGCTCCCTCACTTTTCCATGACAGATGAGGCAGATAAAAGCTCTGTTGTTGATTCCTAGTGTCGAACTTGCAGTTGGTCTGTTTTCACTGGCGTTCTTAATATGAGCTCTGAAAAAGATGCCAATGGGAGCAGAGGATGCCATTATTATTTTGGCTGAAAAACCAAAATAAACCTATCAGAGAGGAAATAAAATCTGTAAGAGTGGCCAAACCAACAATCTGGTATGTTCTTAAAACAAAGGAATGCACTGGGTACCTCAGCAACACCAAAAAGCCTGGAATACCACAAAAGACAGCTAAAGTGGATAGCCGCAGAGTTCTCTCCCTGGTTCACAAAAACACATTTACAACATACAACCAAGGACATGCTCGAGGAGGTAGGCACGTCTTTATCAACAACACGTTCTCACTCCCGAGGCGTAATATTTTACGCTAGGTGACAAATCGTCAACATGTTACGCTTCTGGACACCCAACACGTTCCTAAATGACGACATCGGAAAAATGAGGAAACATGTTAACCGTCTGGAATCAATCCACACATGTTTGTTCATTTTCCTCAAATCGCTTTGGAAAACACTATTTCATGTCATTAAAGTGCTGGTTAAGGTTAGGAATAAGGTTATGGTTAGGGCTGGAATACATGGCTGGAACGTGTTTTACCGCGGGACCGTCATTCTACTGTATTTCACCCATAACACGGCACATACATTAAGAACGCCGTAGGTCGCCTTTCACATTCCTCAGGACTGCGCGGGACGTGACAGATTGTCAGGATGTTACGCCTAGGGAGTGAGAACGGGCTGTTATCAATATCTGTAACCAAGAGACTGTTTTATGAGTGCAATTCTTCTTCTTTTGTCTGCTTCCTTTAGGGATTGTCACAGCGGATCATCTGCCTCCATCCCAGCCTATTCCTAGCATCTTCTTCTGTCACACCGAACCTCCTTATGTCTTTGTTCACTACATCCACAAACCTCCTCTGTGGTCTTTGTCTTTGATTTCTGCCTGGCAGCTCTGTCTTCAACATCCTCAGTCCAATATCTTCACTGTCCCTCCTCTGCAGCTTTCTAAACCCTTTCAGCCTGGGTTCTTCTACTTTCCAAACTGCACCAACCTGAGCTGTCTCTATGATATACATGTTCCTGATCCTGCCCCTCCTGGTCTTTCACAGTGAAATTCTGGGCTGCTTTCATGAATGGAGACACGGATGGTTTACATCAAGGTGCAAACCACTGGTTATACTGGAGAACAAGAAGGTCAGACTTGAATTTGCCTAGCTGCCTAGCTCTGCACAAAACTTGTACCATAATGACGGGAAGAGAAAAGAGAAGACAAACAGCTTGTGATTGGAAGAGAACCACGTCATCAATCAAACGTGGGGATGCAGCTTTATGGCACGAGCACATATAGCTGTCAGTGGAACAGGGTCACTGGTGTTCATGTGGCAGGATCAATTCTGAAGTATACCTGGCTATACTCTCTGCTCAGATTCGACCAAATGCTGCAAAACTGATCAGACAGTGTTTTCACAGTGCAGATGGATAATGACCCAAAGCATAGTGCAAAAACAGCCTAAGGGTTTATCAAAGCAAGGACATGGGATATTCTTAATGGTCAGGTTAGCCATCTGATCATAGATCATACTTTTCCATTACTGAAAACAAAACTGAATGAACAGAGACCCACAAACAAGCAACAACTGATGGCTGCAGTAAAGGCCTGGCAGAGCTTCGTAAGGGAGGAAACACATGTGGTGACTCTCAGGGAGCATTTTGAGTTTATTTTGCATTTTTGATTTCTTAGTTGATATTTGAATAATTTCTTGTGTTATTTTTATTTAAGGTTTAGTCTAGTCTATGTTATCATCAAGGTCCCTTTAGTTTTGAGTCCTTGTCTGTCTTCTGTGTTTAACGTTTAGTTATTCCAATGCCTTTGTCTCCATCTTCTGTCCTCATGTGTCTGTCCTTGTGTCTCTCATGTGTTGCATGTTGTCAGTTTGTGTTGTCATGTCTACATCCCATTATGTTTTCTGTTTTATTTTGAAGAGTCTCATGTTCCATGTTCGGTGTGTTTAGTTTTGCTTCCCCTGTGGTCTGTGTTTCCCAGGTGTTTCCACTTCCCTCATTACCCTCCTGTGTATTTAAGTCCTCTGTCTCCCTCTGTTCAGTGTCAGGTCTTCTGTTTATCTCACCTCATGTTCCTGGAGTTCATGTCATCTCCAGTCTCGGTTTTCTCATGTTCATGCTCATGTCTAAGGTTTGTGCGTAGCGTTTTCCATGTCTAGATTTACCTTTCCCAGTTTAGTTCATAATTTAGTTTTTGCCATTTTGTTTCTACAGTTTTCTAACAGCCAGAATAAAACGCTCGCTTTTTGTTAAACTCCTGTTCTGTCGCCCTTGTTTCCTGCTTTTGAGTCCGCTCCTTAAACACACTGGCCATCCTGGCCTTGACAGGTGACATCCAAAGGTTCTAGACTTCAGGCAGTCTTTGATTTTCATCCAAATATTAAAAACATTTTCAAATTTAAAATTATGTTAGCCTCTGAAAATATGGGACTGTCTGTAAGAACGGCTGTAATTCCGATACAGTAAATTTAATACTTTTGTTAAGATCCTTGAATAATGTAAAAGTGTCATTTTCCAAATCTTACAGCCTTAACTGTGGACGAGGTCTTTTCCATAATCATTTATCAGTTGTGACTAAACAGTTTTTCTTTCTTTTACTCTCCCCTCCCCCCATTGGTGCACAATGCAGAATACCTCATCTGCCAAATAAAAAGATGGAGAAAAAAACAAGGGGCTTTGTAAGTACAAAAAGCTGTGTGCTATAAGCCTGAAAATAGGTGCAGACAACAACAAAAGCATTTTCAGGGAGCTGAACACAATGTGATGGTGAAAAGAATGGAAAACAGGAATGCCGTGCGTAGATTCCCCCTTCTTTCCCCGACTCGTCTGTCCATCCCCACTCCTCCTTTTCTCTTTCCCTCTTCCATCCCCATCTCTCCGCTCAAAAGGTTAGTAAATGTCAGATGGGAGTTGTCATCATCTTCAATGGCGTCATCTTTCTTCATAGAAACACTGTCTGTCTCTGTGTGTGTTTGTGTGTGAGAGAGGGAGCAAGTTAAAGGGAATACAGTGAGCAGAATGAAATAGAACAGGATATTGAAAATGGGAAATTACTGCTTGCAACAAAGAAGGAACACACACATATATACACACTGATGCATGCACAGAAACAGAATTGAAATAGAGCAGAGGATACACAGCGTATACTTCTCTATAGCGAGTTGTCTGACTTTCCATCCCCCCCCTCTCTGTTTGTCATGTTGAATAAGAAGAACAAAAAACTTCAGTGAGAAACTTAGCATCAGCATAGCTGGCAGTGACTTCCAACACACACACACACAAATTCCAGCTCCCTCTGTCTCGCTGCTGTGTCTTCATCACAGCCTGTATTTGCCTCTCTATATATTTTATGACTAATAGAAGTAGCGGGCCTTTGTAGCGATGACAAATCCCCACACTCAGACAGTTTTACAGCCCCTAAAGAGCCCCTTGACAAACGACGGGGCTGTAAACCCAATATTCTAATGCTGTGTGTTATTGTAATGGCGTGTGTGTATGTGTGCACCAGTGAATATTTAGGAGATGTTAAGAATTGCTTATCTCTGCCAATTAGAAAAGTGCTTTAGCATCAAAAACAAATCTCAGTACAGACACACCAGCGCGCTCGCAGAATGGTTTATATACTGAACAGACCACTGATATGTCTGTGTTAATGTTCACTGAATAATACAGTATGTGGAAGAGGTGCATTCTCAAAGCATCAATATGCACCCGATGATTCATTCGTATACTCGAACATCTTTGTGCTGAAACGTTTAATGAAAGAACCGAAGCATAGGCCTGACAGAAACACCTGACATGTATCGATGATTCAAACAAATCCAGTTTAAAAATATTGGATTCCAGTCAGTTTATGGACACAAGTGTGAGCACGGTTAACTAATGAGGTGCTTATAAGGCTTTTTAACACAATATAATATTGCATGTTGATAAGCCTGGGTGTTCATGAGGATTCGTCAAAGTTATTGTCAGTAGTTATAAAACATATTTATTGAGTTTATTTGTACATTTACTGGCAGTTGAATTTGCACGGATTAGTGGCGCTTTTGTAACATCGACTTTATCGAGGCTTTTAATTAGCACAATTAAATCCACACTTTGGCAAGTGCCATGTGAGAAGAATGTTGTCACCTGACTGTGTGTAAATGTTGGTTGGTAAAAACTGTGTACGATTTATTATTAAAAATAAATTTGTGCCAAATAGTGCCTCTTCAGATGTATCACCGAACAGGTTTGCATGGCTTTGGAGAAAATCATCTGACTGACATCTTGCAGGAGGTCTCCTCTCTTCAGGAACTTTCTCTGCAGGAGGGGGAGATATAGGAGAGGTGGAGGAAGATCTCAGCCTGGGTGTCTATTGTCTTGTGTAGTCTGGAAGATGAGTGGATGACGGGGTGGGTGCAGTTTTTTCTGTGGTGGGGTCGGGTGGGCTGTCCCGGGCTCTGTGGGGCCGGGCGGCGCTGCTGAACTGGGCCCCGGTCCGGATGGGCCTGGGCCCCCTTGGCCTGGCAGGTTGCAGAGTATGGGGGTGCCTACTGGGGTCAGCGGGGGAGCTGGCCCCAGGGAGGGGTCACTTGCCCCTCCCTTCCCTCCCCATCTCCAGCTGCCTCCCTCTTCCCGCTCCACCACAATCACCCACACATGCAGGGCCTTGGGGTAAAGGTGTGTCACCAGGGTGCAGAGGAGGCATCCCCCCCCTCTGTCCCCTTCTGGCTGCCTGTGCCTCAATTTTATCCCACACCTTAGACATCCACATTACTCACACTCTCATAACACATACATATAGGACCTTGGGGGTGGGCACGCTACACGGAATCCAAAAGACCATCAGGGTGTACACCTCACCCCTGGTGCCGTTGCCCACCTCTCAGTTTTAAATACACGTATACATTGAGGGCTATCAGGAGGGGCTATGCGCTTACCTGCTGCTCTCTGGCAGGTAGCTCCATGCCCTCCTGGGTTTTAAATGCACCTTAGAACACATATGCATCAACACTACATATGAGCGGGCGGAGGGAGGTTTGGAGTCTTCACACCCCCGTTCTCTGCAGCCTGCTGGGGTGGGGGGGTGGGAGGAGGAGTTGGCCGTCCGACTGGGGTCTGGAATGTGGGGCCTCCCTGCTGCTGTGGAGTCGGGGCAGTCTGCTTCTCCCCACTGCAGGGAAAAGGGTAACACTACCTGGGTCTGGGTGCAGTTTCCCCCTCCAGGGGCAAGGGTACGCTTGGGGAGTGTGGTTGTGTGTACAGCGTCTCTTTATGTCTGTCTCCACGTTGGTTGAGTGTTGAGTAATTGCTTATGAGAGCATGAGGGTGGGAATGGATGTTTGTATCTGTGTGTGCCTGTATGTCTGTGTCTATATGTCAGGTTGGGTATCAGACGCCACCTCTCTGGGGACATCTCAGGCCCTCCAAGGTTTGGAGGTCTATCTCCCCCCCACTACTCCCCCTGCCAGTGGCAGACGCCCTCAGACATCGGTGCATTGGTGGTTCTTTGTGTCCGGGGATGGGCGTCCAGGTACACACCGGCTCACTCCTGGTGGCTGCTTGTCGGGGCCTGGAGCCTGGGGCTCGCTCGGGCCACTTCGGGGGTGGGGTGCCCTCGGCCTCTCGGCCTGGGGCTCGGTCACTCTGGCACAGCTGGCTGCCGGCGGAGCTCACGGGCACGTCACTGCAACCCCCCTTGGCTTCTGCTCCGCAGCTGTTGAGTGACCCCTCATCTGGGACTCTCCTCAGCTCTTTCTGGGATAGTGGCGCGGCTGCCCCTCTGTTGGTCTTCCTTGGTCTCTTGTGTTCTGGGGGCCTCTGGATGTCTGGAGTCTTGACCTCCTCCATACCTGCTTCATACCCTGGAGGACGGGGCTGTGGCCCCCCCACACCCTCTAGCAGATCATTACATGAAGGAACCTTTTAAACACAAGCGCGTCCATGCTCACAGGTGTACACACGGGTGATCACACACACAAACTACACCCTTTTTGGCTCCTACCTCAAAGCACACTGTGCGCTGTCGATCCAACGTGCTGCACAATAATGTTTAATATTTAGTATTTACTGTTATATTCACATAGATCATCGTGATGTTGTTTATTATGTTGTGTCAGGAAATCAATATCCTTAGTATCCTTATTTTCCTATTATATTGTTTTATGTACTTTAATAATGAAGGCTTGCAGAGCAAGGCCACCTTTGACTCACAAACTAAGTGCTCAGCCTGACTGAAAAACAGGAAGTTGTAGTGCACAGGCATATTAATAGATAAGACACAGAAAAGAGGAACTTTCCATATAAGCAATGTTTGAGACTGTGTGATGTGTAAAGTACCAAAATAACACCTATATGAGGCACAGTTTATGATTCTAATGTTAGAGCTCTTGCAACTGGCGTTTGAGCTGTGCAGGAGTCTCTCTCTTCCGGAAGATGATTGAATAAAAAGAAATATAAATGTTTTAACACACTATGAGTCGGTTTTCTCTGTTCTGTCATGGGGATAAAGAATCGGGGTTCAATAATTGCTCTGTTTTTTTGCTTGTTTTCTCTTTTTTCTTTCTCAACAGGTGATCCAGGTGATTGATATATGTATTTTTTTGTCTGTTTGTTTTGTTGGTTTTTGTTTTTTGCCCTTTATCACCGCTCCTCTTCCCCGCTGTTTTTTCTTTCCCTATCTCTCTTTCTTTCTCCCTTTTCTTTCCCCCAGTCATGTCTGTCCCGTGTGTGGCAAGTGAAAAAAAGAAATTTAATTAAACAATAAAAGCAAAGGTGAATCAAATAGACCAATACGGCAAGGCTGGGAATGGTCCATTTGGTAAAGTAAATCCATTGGGCATCTTTCTTTGGCTTTAGACAATAATTCTGATGGCAAAAGAGCCAAACGGGACAAGCGGGAAAAAAAAAAAGAAAAGAAAAATCATCTGACTGTCATCATTCCAAAACTGATTTTGCATTATCAGCAAAACTACAAACACAGCGTTGAGCTCACTGAAAAAAGTGCTCTTACTAACGCTCATCAGAAGCGCCTGTAATTTATAAGCTGTTGCATCCGTGACACCTCAGGGCCCACATGCACAATCCTCCAGTCCTTCAGTCTTACAGTACATATGCCTCACACCTTCTCTTCTTTTACTTGTCCATAATCCCCAAACGACTGCATGCAGTTATTTCCCCTGAGGGCCGGTGAGCCGCTCTCTGCTGCGGGAATGCATTAAATTCAAGAGCTGTTGACGCATGCTCAACAGAAAGCAATAACCTGTGCGGGGTCATTTTTCCCCCCTTTCCTTTCATTTTCTGAGGTTGAACCGAATTGCCTTTTAGTGCTAGTGTGATTATGTTCCGTTTAACATGGGAATTACAAGAATTACACACACAAGTGTAGCACAGCATGCCCTGAAAAGATTAAAAACAGCTGCACTGGGATGGAATAAAAAGGCACCGAGGACAGAGGTGTAGGGGCAGAGTGAGATATGTAGCTTTACAGTTTTAATAATAATACCAAGCCTTTAACTTCTTAAGGATGACTTATAGTTTTAAGGAAAGCAGTGGCTTACATTTCTTCACTGTAGCCCAAATGCCAGGCAGTGACTGCTGCCTGTTCAAATTTATGTTGTCTGAACAGTTTGCCTCGACTTGGCTGTTGGGCGAGGATATTTTATCCTAACAAGATGCTCCCTTTACTGGCCACCTGCTGCCACCTGCTTAACACCCCTGGCATGTCACAGTGTGTATTATGGGAAATAAGCTGAATTGTTTTGAGTGTTAAGCAGCTTCGTTGGTCAATCAGAGTAGAAAAGCACTATAGGACCCAGTCCATCCACTAAATATGGCAACACAGAGCCCCAATCTATGACCTGCACTTTGTGCAACCTTGTTAATAAAAATGCAGGAAGGTGAAAATATCACCCTGAAAATCATTCAGTCAACAATCAAAGAAGCATCACTGGCAAGGGGAATCCCAAGTAGCATCACCCTGAAAGGCATAAACTCTGCTCCCTGTGGGTCGGCCCGGAGGAAGCAGCTAAATTAAATGGCTGGTGAAAATGGCCGTAAGAACCTCATGCCTCTCAATCTGATGTGGACTAACTTCATTATCAGAATCAGAAGAGGAGCCTTTTCAAGCTGCTGGCACAAGACAGTTCATTAAAGACCTGTCACCGCTTTGTTACCCAGCAGCTCCCAGGGATCGATGTGTAATGTGCTTTTTGTTTATGGAGACAGAGAAAAAAGGGGGGGAGGGAGGACAAACTAAGTGAGCTCCCCAAATTATTATCCCGATAGCCTCGTGACCTGCTCCACTGCGGGCAAGGGAGCCGGCGCAGCAGAGGCATCCTACCAGTCAGCAATTACAGGTGCGTTTCCAACCCGGACCTGCCACATGTACCATTTCCTGTCCATGTATTCAAAGGCAAATTTGAGTCCTCCTGCCTCTTGTCAATAGAAAAATGAAATGACTTTATTTCTCGTATGATTCTCGCTATCAGCAGCCAATAGAACTGAACTGTAGGTATAATTAAATGTCTCAGCTTTCACACACATATATAAGTACATATAAGTAAATAGCACTAATATGGTGTCTCACAGTCCGTGGTGCTTTTCTTTAATTGTGACTCTCCTTTTCTATCTATCCTTTCTTCTCCTTCCTCTGCTCTCGCTCCATCCCAGTCTGTCCCTTCTCAACATACTGCATTTGAAGAACTAGCCGCACTAACGTAGGCCCTAATTGGCTGTCACTGTGTGCCTGAAAATGTGAAGCCACTTCCTCGATATAATCATGTTTACATGCGAGCGCCGGGTGCCAGACTGCTGGGCTTGTCTCTATTGAGCTTGTTTAGGGAGTAATTTACTGTAAAATTGGCTATGATAGTCAGTCACTGTGTGTGTGAGAGAGAGAGAGAAGAACCAACTCAGCGTAAAATGGGGGTTCTTACTATAGACGGACTCTCCGTACTGTGCAGCTTATTTTTTTATTGTTTGAGGAAGGTTTGTAATGTAGAATCAGCTGAGATGAACCTTATTATGAGCAAATGAGCTAAACCAGTTTAATGCGAGCGACACAGACTATCAGCGCATTAGAAGAACTAACAAATCACATAAGATGGATTACACAACACCAGAAAGAAACAACATAATCATCTTGCTGCTACATTTGTTTACACACAATTTCTTTCTGCTGCTTCACTTTATCACACTAATTGGAGGCGATAAAACAACCATTTGAGAAAGTGACAAATCAAGATCCAATTTGAAAAAACAAATGGCCATAATTTCTCTGTCACCGCACTTAAAAAGATCTCGATCACAAAGCAGTCGCTTCAAATAGAAGGCTTCGTCTTTATACTTCAGGTGCGGTTTTTCCATAAGTGTCAGGAATGTTTCTGATTAAAAGCATCTTCATTCTGAAGCGTAGTGATCCCAGGAATTTATTCCTTATGAGCTGGCCCCGTTAATTCCCATTCCCAGCACAACTGGGGCCGGGGGTCCACTTGAGAAGTCGACACACTGTGAAGTAGCCCTGACATTTTTCTCCTCTAATTGTGTTTTCCTCTCTTTGCTTCGGATTGCAGGAGCGCGTTTATTTGTTTCAGTTTGTGTTTGTGGCTGTGCAACAAAATGTGGCTGTATGTTTGAGCGCCTTGTGCTGTGCATGTGCGTACACATACTTATTCATCTCTTTGTGTGTGTACAACAACACTGTGTATGTTTTTTGCCAATTAGGCACTCAATGACAGGACATGTGGCGAAGCAGCTAGCTGAGCTATTCATGGATCAGCAGTTATGGGAGGAAATTTCAAAATACCAACTGGATACACACACACACACACAGACAAAGAGCCACAGTAATTTCAATAGTTCAGTGAATAAATGTGGTCTCAGACAGTGGATGCTGTCTGTCGTTGGATCATGTGTTGACACAGTTGTCCTTCTCTTGTGTCAGAGCTCTTTATTTCACAATAATGTTTTGGAAACAGCGTTTTGAAGCCTCAGCATTAGCTTATAATTATTATTACATTCATATTATGTCATGAATCACTGTGTGACAGGCAGGAATTGGACCCAAAATGCAGGCTCTTAGACACAAGGGATGAACTCAAAACCACAGCTTTATTTGCTGGCTGGGAAAAGCATACAAAAGCACACTAAACTCACAGGGAGATCCACACAGCATGAGGGACGACACGACACTGACTCAGAGAAAGACAGGGTTTAAATACACTGGGAAGTTACGAGGGGAATGAGACACAGAAGGAGGGCACAGCTGGGAGAAATCAGGACTGACGAGACAAGGAAGCAAAGCAGGACACATTCACATAAGACACGGACCTTCAAAGTAAAACAGGAAGTATGACACAGAGACGCGAACTTGACACGGAGGAGACAGCAACTAAGAAACACAGAGACATAAACCATAAGGCAGAGGACTCTAAGAACCAAAATACACAGAGGGAAATATTAAGCTTACTCGAGGGAGTAACAAAAGACCAACCATGAGAACATAATTCACAATACAGAGTGACAGAAAACAAGAAACTCAAACATGCAAAGACACAGACTTACACAGAACAGAGGGGGCACAGAGAAACATGAAGGGCAAGGGGTCAAAACTAGAAACCATAGAATAAATCACACAAGTACAAAATACAAGAATCACAAAGAACTAAAAGCGCTGGGTCAGGAGACCCAGGACCCTGACATATTAATTCTTTTATTTTTAGGTAGCAGAGGCAGTGGGCTTACCATATTACCATATTTGGATGAGAGGGTTAGTTGTCAGATGATGCACATGATAACCAGCTGCCTTTACTGGCCAGATAACTAATAAAATAGAATTTCACAGACATTCATGTGTGGACCCAGTGTCAGGTATAATGGTGGAGATTAAATTTATTTTTATAGCACAAAAGGAAAAGAGTGCGATGGTAAAGTGGAAACAGCTGAACACAGACAACATGCTAATGCAAAGCTAGCCAAGAACAACGAGTGATACTGAAACTCAGTGCATGCTGACCCCAGCCCAGCAGCCAGACCCTGATCTTCGTGGGGTAACAAAGGCAGCAGAAGGGCTTGTAGCCTCCATTTCTACCAGTTCATGTGTAGAAATCACATAGAATCACGATCAGTTTGAAGCATCTTTAGGCTGCTTTTCATCTTTGCTTTGTGCTCATATGTAAAAACGATCCTCATTAGGACGAGGATTTGCATAGATGTGTGGGACTGTAGCCTGCAGGTTCCTATTAATAGTTAACTGGTAATTATGTGACAATGTTTTTCAGGTCATTTTACGGAGTAACAAAAACTAATGTAACTGGCAGTGTAAGGGATTACTGTCTCCGGCAAGTAATTAAGTAAACGCAGCACAGAAGTCCAGTTCAGCAAATCTAAAGTCTGTACACAGGTAAGGCAGGAAAAAGTTAATGCCTGGTGAAAGATTCACTGGGACTGTCCTCTGAACACACATTAGTCAGGCAATCTCATATTTAACTGGAGACTCTTAACACTGAATTGTCTGCAGTGTCACTGACTTTTGTGACTACGTTCATATTTGAAATCATGTTGTTAATACAGCAGTTTAAATCCTTCATGTGGAGAATGACAGGATGGTGACAAACAGAAAAGACTGTGGAACAGGGGAATAAAATAGGAAGAGGTTATTGGCCTCTTGGCGTTCCTACTTTTTGTACCTCTCAACAAATTCAAGCTTGATTTGAGTTCCACAGATTATCATATAAATACACTAAATAAAATAAAATGTCACTAAATTAGCTCAGAGATCCAAAGAAGTGTTGGAATTTTCAAGTATTGTAAAAGAAAATTTGAATTTTTGGTAGGTAAAATATGTACAGCTGATTATGTTACATGTTAAGAGGCTCTTACAAAATTACAGAGAATTAAGAGAAGCTTTCACTTATTTTATTTGATAAGTAAGCTGATTGGCTGTGGGACCGGTGTGTCCCTTTAAATACAGACAAGAGAAAAACGATAGAATAGCCACAGTATGAGAAATGAGAGGTGAACACAGAACAGAGCGGGCGCAAGTCAGAAGAAAAAGATGCAGTGGCTATAAAACAATGATGTCTTCTCTTCAGTATGTGTATAAAGTAAGACATGTTTTAAAATCAGTGTTTTCTGCTGTTTGCCTTTGGACTGAAACATGTTGAGTGGATTCTCCGTGTGATAACTGTCGCCCACTGGACCAAATGTGCTCTAAGTCACCTCTTCCTCGATCAATCAGCTCAGCTCTCGTCTCCTGAAGTGATGCCATATGGCCTCTCTTCCTCTCTCCTCGCACTCTGTTTCGCTGTCCTAGTAAATTTCTCACCTTCTTGCCTTCCCTCTCCTGTCTCCCTTCTTTGATCATACGTTACTCAGATACTCTGTCCCGTGCTCGCCTCTTTTCTGTCTCCTTCTTTTGTCTGAACGCACAGATGTACAAGGACTCACACTTCCCAGCTTGCCCTCCTGCCACCAATTTTTCAGGGCCAGACCTGTGCATGATTGAGAGCTCTGCCAGTGGACATGACATGTCCCCTTTTTCCTCCCTTTGCCTTCTTCCTACTCCTACGCTTGCCTCCACTACTTGTTTCTCACCTGTCTCAGCCCTGTTTAATGTGATGTGTGGCGATCTATACAGCAGCAGTAGAACCAAAGACATAGAAAAACACCTTTTATCAATGATTATATGTTAGGTTGTGATTTTTTGGAAACATATATCTGTGTGGGTTGCTCTCCATGTTTAGGAAAGGATAGCTACTGTGTCAGTGAATCTGTTTTTAAGAATTAAAAATCACAGCAATGGCTGTCACTGCACTACATGTCCCTCCACTTAAGGAAGAAATTTCTCTCAGTGTTGCTTCTGGTTGAAAAGTGGTTGCATCACCTGGATAATTGGACAGTATTTCAGCTTTGTGTATGGTGCGAGGATTTTAAATATTACATCTTTATTGGAGTTTCATAATGTTACAGGTTCTGATTCTGTGCTCAGAATCTGTAATGATGCTGTAATAGGTTTTACCATTTCACAGTGTCTGTGCAGAAAATAAACGTGACTGTTGGTGCCTTTAAAACATCTTCAGATTTATGAAATTATCCAGAAATACTACTTGTTTATTTAAATGATTACATTACGTGATACATGACCTGGGCATGACAAACTAATATGGGGGACTGCATGTGACTGACTGAAAAAAGTCCAAAATGTAATGTTTCAGTATTACTGCTGTCGCTGCTCCCTCCTGCCAGCGTCAGAGGACTAAACAGTTCGACTGACATCCTTATGTTGCTTTCACATCAAACATGAAGTATCATGTTAATGGTGTGTCTTTGTCTTTGTTTTTGTAATTAGGCGCTGTAGAAATGAGCTTGAATTGAACTGCTGAAAGTGCCTTCCATGGACAGCATGCCAGATATCCTGTTTGCTGTCATAAGCAACATATTATGATACCACTATTCTTCTTTCACCTACAGCAGCGTGCAAAGGTCTAGAGCCATTTTCCATTTTGCAGGCTTCCAGGCTTCTTAAAGGACGGTATGGTGTTGGTGTATTGGACCAGTACACCGGTACTGATGGCATTACATCACTAAAACTGCACTGACCCACTAATGATGCAGTTATTAAGTTTAGAGAAAAAAACTGGTCTTTGACTACATTAGTTAACCAAGCAGTCTCAACTCTGACATTAACCACTGTTAACCATCTGACAGTCAGAAGCTTTGCATTACCTTTGCAGCATTTCATCTGATCAATAAGGTCGATCCGAGACAATGTCATGTCTTAGCCACCGACGTTTGTTCATGAAAATTGGCGGCTCTGCACCTTTGGCTGTTGCTGCTCTTTGACTTTATAAGTTTCTGAGTTATTATAGAAAAGATAAAAGTGGGAAACACATTGTTGGAAGAATCAGAAATATCAGCTTGTTTACTTTCAATATGTTTTTGGATTTGTGTATAAACTGTTAGATTAAGGACAGAGATGCAGATTAAGAGGCAGACGTGATGAACAGTAACGTAGAGGTTTAGGGTAAGTAGGTGGGAAACAGGTAAAGGAGCAGAAAGCACAGGTTGACTATAAATGTGTTCATTTAAAAACACAAACACAGACTCGTAGTAACTAAGACACGTGGGGGGAAGAAAATCAAACCAAAACTGTATTTAAACATTAAAAACATGACACAAGTCTTGTAAATTTGCATTTACCTTCTTTTTTGTCACATAGTCGCTTTTCAATCCCTCACTCTCGTCCAAACTCGGCTGGCCAGACTGGCTACCTGCTGGATGCCACAAAACCATTAGTGTGGTGTGAGAGGCTCTCATTGCAGCCCTGCACTCCTCTGCTCTGCACTGAACTCTACTTCTGTGCTCTCATTTCATCTCTCTTCTTCTCATCATATACCCTCTTCTGCTGTCATCTTTTTCTCTCACCTTGCTCCACTCTCTTCTTTCCCTTTGCTTTTTCATATTTTCCCCAGCACTGTAGTACCCACGTCGCTCGGGTCTTCACATATTACTTCTGTTATCTCAGACTTGTCTTGATCATAGTTAACACTTTGTTGTAACTAGTCCTGAATCCCGTTCATTCATTCTGTGACAGATCTGTGAGCTTCTTTTACCCTGGTGCAAATAAACATTTTATTCATTATAAATACTTTGTTACAGTTATGTTAGCTAAGTTTTAGTTTTAGGCAAAACTGTCTGCGTCAGATGGGCCACGAGTCAGGGGCTGGCTCTGTGACCCAGTGTTTTGAGTTTATTTTGTATTTTTTATTTTTCTTATGTTAGTTTGCCATAATATAAAGTTCTTGTGGTATTATTTAGTTAGGGTTTTGATTCAACCATGTCACCATGATTTATGAGTCTTTTCCTGTCCTCTATATAGTCTGTCTTGTCCTGTGTTTTACTTTCTGTTATGCCAGTGCTTTAGTCTCTATCTTCCATGTCTCCTCAGGTATTTCATGTCTGCCTGTTCCATGTTCAAATCGTCAAGCTTGTGTTGTCATGTCTACGTTCCCTACTGTTTCCTGTTTTATTGTGAAAGTCCCTGTCCTGTGTGCAGTGTGTCTAGTTTTGCTTCCCCTTGTCACGTTAGGTCTGATTTGTCCCAGCTGTGTTCCCACCTGTTCCCCATCCTCTCATTATCCTTCAGTGGATTTAGGTCCTCTGTCTTCCTCTGGTCAGTGTTTGGTCGCCTGTCTGTCTGGTTACATGGTCCTGTGAGTTTTGGCTTTTCATGGATCAGGTTTTTCCCTCGAGCTCATGTTCTGTTTATCTCATGTTGTAGTTTTTCACGTTCCTGTTCAGGCCATGTTCATGTCAGAGTTTTCATGTTTTAGTTTTAGTTCTCGCCTCCTGTTCGCTTTGCTTTGTTTTTGTGTTCATGTTTTTCAGCCAAATAAACGGCTCACTTTGTGGTTAACCTTAATTCATTTTCTCCCACATCTGCTTAGGGTCCGTTTCGCAAACACACTTATTCATCTCTTATTTTATTAACAACAGCAGAGTGATTCTGAGAAAATGAGAAAAAAAATGTCCCACATCTATAATTAAAGGCAATCGTCATCATTTCTTGACTTAAAAACTTAGTCTCAAATATCTCACTTCAGTCAAAGGTGATAAGGACTCGCATCTCGTCACCATCACATGTTCAGTTCGTGACTCGACTTTGGCTTCATGCATGAAGGTATTTAGCTTCATAATCACGAGGGAAGTTCCTGCGCTGGGGAGAGAGAAGATGGAAACAAAGTGCCAAATGATCTCAATACCGAATTCATTACCTAAGAAATATTATTGTATTAATGGAGCAATTGTTACAAAATGTTGTTTTCAGGCAATAATAATTTATTCAGTGTACCATATTAGACAAATATCTGTCAGCTCACTGATCTATTTGTTCCTGAAGTGTAAAGCACATTAACTGATTGATTTGTCACCACAGCAAATATTTTAGCATACTGCAGGAGGAAAAACATCCATATAATCAATAACATAAATAATGTTCAGTTAACTGTGCATTCAGGCTTTTGTTTATGCCTGTGATAAGAATTATTATCATCTGAAGTCTACCATCTTTATTTAGTACAAATATGTGGGTTTAAAATGTGCAGCCTTGGTTCACACGTTCTTTAACGACTAACAGCTGCAGCACACTGTGCAGAGCCTCTTTAATGGTATGCATTACCTGCATAAGGTTAGCATTATTTTGCACTTACATTTGATCTGACACACAAAGGCTGAGCTGTAGTGAACTACAGTATCATGTATTATGTTTACAGTGAGCAGCATGTCTGTGCAGATTCTCCGTCATGCAGGTCAGTGTAGTCTCTGCGCTTGAAAAGAAGGTGAGTGGACTTCTTTAAGTGTCTTCGTCTTACTTAAAGAAGTCCAGCTGCCTTCTTTTCAAGCTCTTAAGATACAAAGAGCGGCTTTGCACCCTTAGCTGTTCCACACTCACACATAAGCCTGTATCATTGCACTCTGACTGCAGTCATGCTGCTACACTGACTACATGCAGTGGATCCTTGTGTAATCACAGAAGCATCCAGGTTCGTCAGTATGTGCAGTACTGGAGCACAGGCTATGAAATGATGTGTGATAGTGACATTGCAGACAGTAAGAGATAATGTTAAGTGTTCACCGTGACACAAACTAAATAGAATTTAGATTACAACTCTTGTTTTAATTTTTTTAGGCCCTGGTAATACTAGTCCGTGTACGTGGAGAGGACAGATTAGTCAACATCATTTTAACAAAAGCAAATCCAAATGGATTTAATTTGTTCTTTGCAATAATCTGATTTATGTGTTTACACTGAACAGACCTGGAACGCAGCATATAGGTGTTAAAAAAGAGTTTGTGACTGTCAGAGTGACAAATCTGATTCATATATTAATCTACTGAAACATTTGACACATTATGACAAGAAAAGAAGACATAAAATCTTTTGTGTCATAAACACCATACTGGTCTCCTCAGATCACAGACATTTGAGACTGTTGTTAAATTACAAAGAGGTAAATACGGACCTGAGATGTGCTGCTGCCATCAAATTCAAAATGAACTAATATTTTTATTAAAAAAAATGTAATGTGTGTATTTTCAGTGGACAGTACAATGACAAGAACGGATTTAGTCTTTTAATGGTTTGGGATATTTTTTTAATTGAACATTTTAAATGTAAGTAGTTAAGCAGCCCAAAGCAGCAACACGATTTTTATATTTATGAAGCTCTTTCATCAGTTTGTGTTCTTCTGAGAACATCCCAGCTCAGTGTGAGCTGCATGGGTTTATTATATTGTATTCTTTGTTGTGTCTTGTATCTGTCTGTAATTCTGTGTCCTGGTCTCTCACCTGTGCTCCCCCATCACCTTAGCTCATAACACAAAATCAACACGGGCAGTTTTGCTCGCGAAGCTGGAGCCTCACAGAATCACAGCACGTGTCCATCATGACTTACATCTTCCTCTGAATGTAACGCACATTAAATATTTTAATTTAAAACATTTTAATACTAAAAATAATCATCATGAAACATGAAACTAATTTCTTAAGTTTTGATGTCATTAATTTATTTCTTTTGGGCAATAAATAAATAATTTGCAGAGAAATAGTTGCTTAAGGAATTTGATTATGTTGTTGTAATTGTGTAAACCTGCATCAACTTACAGTTTCTGGTCAAGTGGAAAAGGCTTTTGTAATCCAGTCACAGACTGCCTCCATCTAAAGCTGCTTGGAAAGAACTCAGTTATACAGAAAGTGTAAAGGCCATTTCTCTGAGTCTGTGTCGCTCCTCCTACATTTAGTCTGTTTTTATTGTACTGGAAGGTTTGAAGTTTGACATCATATGCACCAGTTTCACAACAGTATCATAAAATCCTGCCTTTGGGATACATGGTTGCAACTTCAACGAAACATCTTAGTGTTCTTGGAATATCTCATAAAATGTTGTAAAATGTTGTGTATGTGAGTCTCATTTAACTGCATGAACTCAACTGTATGTGCAGATAATGTGTGTGTGTGTGTGTGTGTGTGTGTGTGTGTGTGTGTGTGTGTGTGTGTGACACAAAGAGGAGGGTTGTAAACACGGGTGCCAGATAATCTAAAAATGATAGAAACTCATTCTGTATTTGTGTGACCTCAGAGTGAGTTGGGGTGTAGAGGTCATAGGTCATCTTTTATTTGAACCAAAATCTTGCTGGTCTGGCTTTTGCCTTATCTCGATGTCAGTCTGCATTGATGGCTGTTAGTATTTCTTTGTGTGTGTGTGTCTTCATGCCCATCTGGCTGAAGTGAGAGGGCATGGGGGCAAACTGTGGATGGCAGCAGGAGCGGAGTGTGTGTCTGAGTGTGTGTCTGAGTGTGTGCATACTCTTGGAAACTGTAAACAAGTATGTGTGTCCACATTTCCATAGAGCTGAAAATATAATGCTGCGTCAGACCCAACTGTCAGCTTTCTGGTGACATTGGGAGGAGAGAGGTGGAGTACGGTGGAGAGTACAAACAGCAAACACGTGCACGCTTTGTTTGGCATGGGATGACCTGCTGCAGACAATTATGTCTCCTCTGCTCTGCCACAATCAAATTACTCGTGGAGGACAAGGCCTCTGGAGAGACCCACCGCTGCGAGGGAAATGAAAACACAAACACACACAGCTCCTCACTTTAATACACACACATTCCACCACGTACACATGCACCTATATTATTTTATAAACGTTATCGCTAACATTTATGTACCAAGACACATTTGAGTAAATGCATTCTAAGAAAACTATTTGCACCAACAAGTAAGTTATAAATGAGGAGATGGATCTCTCAAAACGCCATCATCTCCGTCGTTATGGAAACAAACATGCCGTAAACAAATTGTTAATTAAAAAAAGGACAGATGCAAAGAGAAGATGGCATTGAAGGCATATCGGCCACATTTAAATCTGGTGTAATTTCATTTTTCATGGGAGAACTTGGACATTGATTAGTAGGCAATCCTGGAAGAAAATCAAATCTAAAATGTAAATCCCAGCAATGAGTCCCTGCTCAATAAGATCTATATACAGTGTTCAGCAGAACAGTCCTCGATTCCAGCCATGAGTTGACAACGAGACTTGTTTGACGTACAGCAGGATGCCGACTGCTTGCCATCTGTCACAACTTGCGTGATGTGCAAAAGGTACATGAGATCAATTTAACTGTTCCACTTAACAGCACAAAGAAGAATGTTTAAGTACACGATGTAATTGTTTTTAGGAATGAAAATGAACCTGGGACCACCAACTGTGAGTAAGCTATGAAGACAACTTTTGTTTTTCCTTTCAGCTCAGCAGAAAAAGGGTTGAAAATTAAGAGAGTTAAATGTATATACGCTGCACAGAGGATCATGTTGCAAGTAAGGTATACTGCTCTGAGAAGAAAATGAAACTCAACTGGTGTGAGCACCTACAAGGCAGTGTCACAGAGCGTGTCAAAGATGTCTAATGATGTGAAAGAACAGCTTGATTGTTCTTCTTTTTTGGAGAGAGCAGATGCTACATGGGTTTTCTATAAAACACCACAATGGTCTTTTTCCTTCGTGATGCCCACACACAGTCATGATTGGTGCCACTGGCTGCAAAGTGTAAGGAGACATTATAAATGGACATTTATGATGCACGTGTTTGTTTGCAGTTCTAAATTAAGCCACCGACACTCAGCCACAGTGGGGCACAGCCACAGGACTATGGTTATATGTGTCATCAACAAAACAGCAGAAAAATAGAATCAGCTTTTTACCCTGCAAATGAAAATGTTGATATTTGCATGAATCCGGATGTTCAAATAAACCAACTGTCAGGAGGAAAGAGAAGACTTGAAATAATCTTAGTCATGGCCTGTAGACTTTAGGTGCTGTGAAAGGCCAGAGTGCCACAGAGGGAATATGACCAAACTAATTTACCCTTATAGAAAATAAAGAAGAGTAAACAGTGAATGGGGAAAGAGAGGGTAACCGATCCATGGGGAAAAGAGAGCTTTGCAACATTGTCACCACTCAAAAAATGTTTAATAAAATTATGTAGTGGGTTTTCAATGCAGACAAACCCACCCCTCTTCATCCACTACAATCGTAGCTGGTATTACTATGACTGTGAACAGTGTTGGTTGTGATCACGTTACATCTTAGGAGTGCAGTAACGTAGCATGTTATAGCACTAAATTTAGTAAGCTGCACGCTGGTTGGATAGAAAGAAAGAAATCAAACAAACATGTCTTTTTCTTCCTGCACATTTGCAGCACAGTTGGCTGATTTCACTTCAGGAAGAGGAAAATGGTGGAGCAGTTTACAGCAGAGATATGGACAATACTTTATTTTCAACTGCCTCCAGGACAGAAACAACCCCATTATACTGCTAACACACCATCGGCTCTTTGCAGTCATCTGCACAGTCAGCACGCCAAGAACCCAGAGCGATGTTAAACCTGAGTGCATGCAAACCCCAGCCCGGCAGTGAAACCCTAAACTTCTACAGGTAACAAAGGCAGAGATGAGCAGTCGGACGTGAAGCTTCCAGTCACCATGGAGATAACTTTATATTCAGACTAGTTTTTAGCCTTTGTGTTGTCAGCTTTGTGTTCATATGTAGAAACTGAAAGAAAGATAATTTGTGTGTTCTCATTAGATCAGGGATTTGTGTTGGTGTGTGAAGCTGTGGTTTCAGGTTCAGGTCATTTTATGGAGTAACAAGAAGGTAATGTAATGAGTGTAGTGTAACTAACTGCTTTCTCATGTGAGTAAATAAATAACATAATGAGTTGCTTTTGCATTACTTGTAAGAAAGGTAATGAGTGATGTGTAATTCATTACTTTTCTCTAATAACAACCCCAAAACTGACTGTGAATTATACTGAGTACTACATTCAGATACTATATGTTGTAAATACTAATGTCACAAAACTGTAGTTGTAGTATTTATACTTCTGATTGATACTTTCTTTGATGAAAACAAACAAAGCTCCTTTACGAGGTAAAGGGTAAACTCCCTTTAGATTCCCAAAGATTTCGGTAAACTCTTTGGGAATCTAACATTTATTCACTTGGCCTGCTCACTTTTTCTCAGAGCTCCATGATCAGATTCAACCTTGTCTCGTGGCCTTCTGCTGATTATAGGCCCGACAGATGGTTGGCTTAGCAGGTTGATGCCCGGTAAAATCAGTCACAAAGAAGCAACAAAAACCTCTGTGTGATTTCTTTGGTCGCCAGCAGAATGTGGTGGTCTCCTGTGTCTTGCATGAAATATGGCCTCTGGGTGTAACTTTTACTTTGAAGGCAAAAGAAATTTCCATTTCCAGTTTGTAGTTGGCTTGGATTTGCAAGCAAGTTGGCATCTTCTGTGCAACTGAGAGTAACCAAAGAAACTGCCGGGATGTTTTCCGAGGAGCACTATATACCCATTTGCAGTATCTCCACTCATGAAATACGCATGCTGTGGTTACCAGAGGTTCACTGACCGGTTCAAAGGCCTGTGCGGCTCAAGCCTAAACTAAGCAGTTGCACATGCCAACCTGCGATCACTTGTTGCCTTTTTATTAAATGTGGGGAGTGAATGAGAAACAGAGAGAAAGAAGAACAAAGGAAGTGTGTCGAGAAACAAAAGACTGCTTCATGTTTTATCTGCCACAACATTTGCCAATGTAGAATTTGGAAAGAAGATGTAGAAGAAAAGAAATGCCACTGAAATGGGTCTGAAAAGAAGGAGACAGTGAGACAGATGCACAGAACAGAAGAAAGTTAAAGAAAAGATGTGTAAAGAGGGAATACAAGGAGAATCAAGTGTTGGAAAAACAAACGATGAACGGAGGACATGACTTCGGATAAAAAAGAACAGTGAAAGCAGGAAGAACAGGAGGAAGGAGGGATCAGGAAGAAGACACAAGATGATGTTGATGTGTGCTTGTTATTCCAGCACTAATTTTCCCCCTGGAGCTCATTAGAGTCTGGAGAGAAACGAACCACAAAACCTTAAAAACCAACAGAGTGGGGAGAGAAAGAGAGACAGAGTGGGGTGAGAGAGAGTGTATGATCATAAAAAAGCAGTAAATGGAAAAGGAGGAATGAGAGTGAAGGACCAGGGGAGACAGAAAGGAGGACAGAGGTAGTGGAGAAGAAGACAAAAGTAGAATTAGGGATTTAGTGTGTGTTTAAGGTGACTCGCTGAAAAGATCCAGAGGTCCAAAACACACACACATGCACACGGACACACACATGCACACACACGCACACACAGTTAAAAGCAACTTTTTGAAAAACTCTGTTATATTTAGAGCATCTTTTCAGTTAAATAAGTTGCCTTATGCAATTAGAGAATTGGCTTCTATTCATAATTTTATAAATCACTTAAAAGCCTATTTAGGCAGCTTCTAATTTATTGTAAATATTGTAAGAGGGCAATGTCATTTGTAATGGAAATTTGTGTATTTTGTCTTAGTGTTATTGATATTTACATGCTTATATTTTCACAATTGTAAAACCTTACTGTGGATGTAAGAGCCAAATTATGCAGATATTTTGCATCCACTTTGTGTAATATTTTATTTGATTGTATTTGATGGTTTGGGCCCCAGGAAGACTAGCAACCACTGTTGTGGACGCTAATGGGATTCCTTATAAATAAACAAATAAACAAACATGCACGCGCACACGGTCATATACAGTGAACACAGCCCACCAATAGACATGTGAGCACATCAGGGATCAGCGAGTTTCTGCTTGTTTTCATGTTTTTCCAGACTGAACAAAATAAAGTATGAGGACAGGCTTAAAGTAGGTTTAAGAAAAATAAAAGTACCATTTAGTTTTATTGATTTCTTCAGAGCAAATAAATAAGAAAACAGTAGATAAATTGATTTGATTGATTCATAAATCAAATATTGTCATAGTCTAAATATTCACATGTAATTTACAGTCAAATAATAATAATAATAATAAAAGTACCTTTTAGCTATAGTTTATTTTATATAAGTAGTAGTCTCAGCTTTTTAGCCACAACTTGGTTTGACCCAAAACAAAAACAAGAAGCATGTTTTCATCAGAAGAGCAGAATGGCAGCCTCAGATTTCCACACAATCACTAGTAAGTTTCATTTAGAATATTTTTTTCATTACATAACACTGAAGTACGGAAATACAGATACTGTAGTCATCAACCAGATTAAGTTTTCAGTATTAGTATTACCATTATTATCATCTTAAAACCAGGAGAATAGAAACAGTGGCTTAGATTTCATTATATTTATATATCCATTTGTATCTCATCATATATATATGTATGTATATATATATATATATAGTTTTGTAAAGTTGAAGATTGTTTCATTGTCCACAGTCCACATTGAAGAAAAGCAGGGAAGGATCCGTGCTAGGAGGCAAATGAGTACAGCAGCAGATAAAGTACAGACAAGAGGAAGGGAGGATGGAGGGGATAACAGAGGTGTACAAAAAGGAAGCCAAATCTGCACTTGTGGGTAAACAGCATAGTTAAAGAGAGAAAAAGGATCCTATATGGGGATACGATATCTAAAAAATGGCAGCAGTGATGGGGAGGAAGCAGACTGACTGTGCGGGTGAAAGGACAGGTGCACAGAATGAAGCCTGATTCAGAGTTGTGATTAAAACACTGAAGGAACAAAGTAAAGTATTACTTTCTGTTTGACTATCAGTGTTCGGTTCATTAGATATAGACACCAGAGATTGATGGAGAAGTATTGAGTACCCGACTAGAGAGTGGATACGGTTTATTAAATTGAACTGTTCTGTCATCTCCTCCTGTCTTCTACTGACTTTTGTTCTCCCCAGTTACACTTTGTATACAAGTTTAATGACTACCTACTAATGGACCACGAGTCTTAGTGGGTGGGGTGGCGTGGGGGCACTTGGATGAGTGTAGATTGGTTTTGCCAGCAAAAAACTTCAGTTTACTGTAGGAAAATGTCGTTGCCCAAACACACACAGCAAAGTATTTAACCCATGTTTTCCTAACCTTGACCCTACTGCTACGAGTGCTGAACCATAACCATTACAAAGCTGAATCCTGCTACGTGCTAAATAATGAAGAGGAGAAACAGATGTGTGTTTAAAGAATAAATGGTACATTTATCATGATTATAATAATAAATAAAAGGATAGCCCCTGATTCTGTGATCAGACTTTACTGTTTACACTCTAAAAATTATAATTTGGCATCAAGGGAAGAGGCTGATCCAAAATCAGTGGCGTTTATGTCGAGCATGAGAAAAACACAAACACACATATGGGCACAGTAAACTGGGGTTAGCAAGGAATAGTTGCTCAAGTAATACTGGTCAAAGCTTATGCTGATGGCAATCGATGAAGAAATGATGGGATTGGTGACTGTGGGGACGGGAAGGAGGGTTACACCTGGGCTTCAGAACACTCTGGACCATATCAGTGATCGATTGCGTCTGTCAGCAGAGAATAGAAAAGGTTTTGGCTGTCCAAAGCTGCAGTCAAGCCACAGAGGAAACAGAGGGAGGAGAAGGATGCATGAAAGGATGGATGAAAAGAGGAAGCAAAGTGAAGAAGCTGACCGTGCACTCTCACGTGCCGGCTCTGTAACTCTCTCACATCACATCACGCTCATATCTGTCTAACATCTCATCCTTCCCCTGCAGCGTCCCAGACACAAGTCTGTTGTCTCGTTTCCCTCCCATCTTAACCATGTCCATCTTCCTTTTGCTTTCCAGCTTGCACCAGCTCGCCCTCCTTTGTTTCCATCCTTGCACCTCCTCCTCCTCTTCCTCTCTACATGGGGAACACCAGGAAGCCTGAGAAGGTGGAGTATTTCCATCCTCCCATTAGGTTTCCTCTCTCCAATTTGAGGTAGGCCCGGTCTCCCTTCTCCATCTGGATCAGAACACCATTGCTGGCTGCCTCACGCGTCACGTCCTGGTCCCCGGCAAATGCCGAAATCACTGGCCAACCATTGTGCATCAGGCTCACCTGGATGAAAAGGACAGACGGCGTATAAAATGAAAAGCGGGGAAAAGAGACAAACAGTCCTCAAGTTGCTCACAGAAGCAGGAACATATGGCATGGCAGATTTCCAAAACACTCAGTACAATAATGATGCTTCCATGTGGATCAACAGCATCGTATTTCTGGACTTTTTAGTTGCCATATTTTAAAGACGAAATGCATGCAATGATTTCATTTGAAGCTTTGTGCTCTGCACATTATCCACTTAGAAAGACTTAACAGAGATATGCGCACAAACACTCACACAGTGTCTGACCCAACAAATGTTTCAGTGGGGAATAACATCTTCTTCTTCTTACAGAGAGACGAAGCTGTGAGCGATGTGTCCCCTCCCTCACCAGGCCGGGCAGTGTTCGAACCTGACAACGGCTTTCATCGCTTCGCTTCTGAGCTACAGCAGAAAAACAAGCGCTCCCTAGATATATTTTTCCCCCTTACGCTTCACTTAAACAAAATCATTGATTCATTCTACCTCTGGTACCTGCAAACGTCTGTTTATGCAGGATCACGCTTTATAAACCCTGTGAGATTACAGACCGTCCTGTGAGAAGTCTCACTGCAACCTGATAAGAGAAGCAACACAATGTTTCTGTTGTACTGCCTTTCTTCAGGTTCTTGTACGAGTCTTGTTTTTTACAACACTGAGGGTGGCTGATGTGAGTTTGTTGTGTCATGCTCCTATTTTAAAATACAATCATAAGATGTTTAAATGTGCCTAAAACTAATTATTTTCTGCAGGAATCACTGACGTGAAAAATAGATTTTAAAAAGTATTTATTAATGAGAATAATGACTGCTGCTGATAGCTCGGTCTCTAGCTTACACCAGGCAGTATACATGCGAGACGCTTTCACCAGGCTGTGTGCAGTGAAGCTCCTCACCGGGTGAAACTGTCAGCCTTGGGTTTTTTTGGTCACACCAACACAACTTGATTTTCCCCTCTCTCCCAAAATGAAATTCAACTTAAAAGTTTGCTTTTTTGACCTTTTCTGATCTGATGGAGACCCAGAGTACACTGCAGAGGCAGACGTGCAGGCTAGTTAATAATCTAGGAATCTATTGGAGGCTGGAAATGTCAAAGAATGACCTTGAAAGGGCAATCAGCCATCGATATCTCATTTTTCTCCAAGTAAAAACTTAATGGTCATACCTAATACACGAATCAGTAAATGTAACAGAATATATTGTATTTGAAACTGGTGGACAACTTCTTGGATGGGTAGATGGATTAAAAGATGGATTGGGCGCTCTTAATACTCTTCTGCCACACGTTCCTTTAAAACTCCCAACATATATTGTCATTTGCCTCCTGGTGCACAGAAACAACATGCTGGCTGTTTGTTTCTGTCCAGGTCACTCTGGTGTAGTGTTTTCATTTTCAACAAGCTGACTGCAGTTACGTTAACTGTGCACATGATCTTTACAGTATGGACATCAGGGAGAAAAACTGTTTTCAGATACAGATTTACACCTGAGCGCTAAACATGTCAAAATATTTCTGTTTGCTCTCGAGGTAAAAAACTGTAAAACTGTCACTAACTGATGGAACACAGTCATAAACATCCCATAATTATACACTTATCCAAGTCATTCTGCCTGATGGTCAGGAGAGTGTGTGTGTGTGTGTGTGTGTGTGTGTGTGTGTGTGTGGGCAGGAGATGGAGAGCCTGTCAGAGTCAAGGGCTCTCTTGGCCCAGCACTCCTCTTAATAGCAAACTGAACATGGCGACTCAGACTGTATCTGCATGTGTGGGTGCGCGTGTGCAGCTTTGAACAGTCAGCTTGTGAATCTGATGGAAAACACTCAGACTATACTGAAATAATTTTTTTAATTGTTACAAAGGAAACGCGGCACAGGTCACGGACAAATTTACATTTCACTATCGGCTGAAAACGCAGTCGCTGAGTTTAACACAGGAAGCCGTTTGGTTCTGTTTATGTGAGACTGCAGCACTCACCAACAGTTTATCTCCTTTCATTCCCCCGTACCATCGGGCCAATAAGCTCAGCCTTTATTACACCAGATAAATGTGAATTATTTGCTTTTACATTTAAAATGAAATATTAGCAGAAAGACAGATTTGTTGCCACGCGTAAAATATCACTCGTAACCACTCGCTAAAATAATCGTAGATCTCAGGCTAATATATGTGAGACATTGGGCAGATTTCAATTTCATAAAATTAAAATTTCATCAGTAAAGCTGAAATTAAATTCACTGCTGACACCAAACGTTTTTTTCCGTCTCTGACTGTGCTGTACATCACAGTAACAGGGTTACTAACAGGGTCATGTGTTGCTTCTCCCAAAGTCAAAAACCAACAGACTAAAAAAGTCCTTTGTCCCACAGGCCATCAGACTGTTTAACTCCTCACTGGAGGGGAGAGGGAGGGGAAACAGGGGGACAAGGGAGGGCGGGAACAACTGAGCTGTAGGTGCTTTTTTACACTGTGCAATATTTTTGTTTTTTTGTTTGTTTTTTGTTTTTTTCTTATATTCCACTGTGCAATAATCACTGTGCAATATACTCACTCAAATGAGCAATCCTATTTATCCATATTGTATATTCTGTATCTATATATGTGTATATGTGTATATATGGTGTATTTATGCTCATATCCTTACTCTCGTTCCCCTTATTGTATCTGTAACATGCAACTTCTTTCAGTGCTTTGCTACTGGAAACTGAATTTCCCGGAGGAACCCACCCGAGGGATTAATAAAGTTTCATCTAATCTAATCTAATCTAATCTAATCTATGTTAGGGTCATGTTAGGATTAGGTTTGGGTTATGTTAGGGTCATGCTAGGGTTATGTGAGGGTCATGTTAGGGTCATGTTAGGGTTAGCTAAGTAGCTGAAGAAACATGTTGCTGTCACTTCACCTGGGCTGTCCCCATCACTGTGTGTGTCCCACAGAGCAGAGAGGCTGAAGCTCAATAATAAAGTATATCACAGCATCGTTCTGACTGTCGTTATCAACCTTTGGAGAAAAAAATCAGGGTTTACGTGTAATCAATTATATTCACATATGGACGCAGTTTGGAGACATCCAGTTTGTTGCAGCTGTGAAATCTTTGCACTGTTGAAGCTGTGTGTCTGCTGTCCACTGATGAAGCTGTGATCACTGTTTGCACTATTAAGGAATACTTAAAGAAGTGCTAACAATGTGTCCCAAGTTAGTCACAGACTTATTCTGATGAGGATTGGGCTGATAAGGTTACACTGACGGCATCACTACAGCAGCTGCTTTACTAAAAGAATCAAACACACTGAACAGCTCCAGATAGAAGGAATCCTGGATTTTTGAGTGTTTTATAGCAACATTTACCTTTTTAACATAGAATATATAAGAAAAGTGACCAACATTTACTGAAAATGCTACATTTGCCCTTTCATCTACACGGTTGGTAACAGAATCTAAACACAACACAATATCAAATATGATTGTCATCATTATTATATTAGAGGACAGCGGTTATGTTTGGGTTAGGTTTGCGTCATGTTAGAGTTAGGGTTTGGGTCATGTTTGGGGTAGGTCAGGGTTAGGTTAGGGTTAAGGGGGAGACTAACCAGAGGAAAGCGATGGAGGTGTGTCGGTATGAGAGGAGAGTGTGTTCTATGTGGCCGTCTAACCTCAACTTTGAACATCCAGTAAAGTTTCAAACAGCAGTCAGAATATTAAATCACTTCAGCATCTTTGCATTAATTGAGCTAAAAAGATATCTGGAAGTTATAAACAGACATGGTAGTTTAAGTGCACTCAGCAATTTTTAATTGTTATTAACACACCTAAAGTATTAAACTAAATTGAAGGTTATAGGAAACTATACTTGATGAGTGATGGTCTTAATCAAGCTAAACCTTCTCATCAGATTAAAAGCACCGACTTCTTTCCAGTGATGAAGGACTGAATGGTGGGGTAGACAGCAAAGACATTTTAGTGAGCAAAATATTAAATATAAAGTCTGTAAAACAAAACTTTTTCTCAGAGGTGATCAGGTGTAAAATCCTCCCTTAGTTATGCTGCAATAGACGTAGGCTGCCGGGGATTCCCATGATGCATTGAGTTTTTCCCTTCCAGTCACCTTTCTCACTCACTATGTGTTAGTAGACCTCTCTGCATCGAATCATATCTGTTATTAATCTCTGTCTCTCTTCCACAGCATGTCTTTATCCTGTCTTTCTTCTCTCACCCCAACCGGTCGCAGCAGATGGCCCCGCCCCTCCCTGAGCCTGGTTCTACCAGAGGTTTCTTCCTGTTAAAAGGGAGTTTTTCCTTCCCACTGTCGCCACAGTGCTTGCTCATAGGGGGTCATATGATTGTTGGGTTTTTCTCTGTATTTATTATTGTGCGATCTACTGTACAATATAAAGCGCCTTGAGGCGACTTTTGTTGTGATTTGGCGCTATATAAATAAAATTGAATTGAATTGAATTGAATTAAAACAGCAGCAGGTCAAACTTTGACAAATGTATCCCTAACCGTGGTTGATGGCCTTCTGAGATTCATTCACAGAATAGAAACTCTAACTGTATCTCATGGATGGCATCCATTCATCTGAGACGCTGCCTCAATGTAGTGCTTACATTTAAAGAACATCATGTACACAACAAAAATATCTCTATGAACAGCTAATACCCGGACTGATGAGGCAATTTTAATCTATACACCGGGGATGCACAATCTAGACATTTTTGCTGATAACCAGTGATTTCCTTTGACAATTCATCTGATGACACTGTCACAGACACCTGCAGTACTACTGTATGTGTCTAACTGGAGGTGAAGTTTCACATTTCTATTGCAACTCCAAACCGTGAAAAAGAAAAATGCTGCATTAGTGCGTGCATTGATTGATTGTAATCATTACTCTGTTTCCAAGAGTCTTCAATCCCTGAAGAAAGATGAGCCTGGATTGCTTCAACACAAATATGCTAATATCAACACTGGATCCCATCCTGCTATGCAAGCTTCATCAATATCTGCATCAACTGATCCTTGAGTGATAATGTCCAAAGGAAACAAGTACAGAAGCAGAGAAATCTAATGCACCTCTAAGTCGGACACATTACTCTTCGTTGATGCTTGATGAATGTATGAACTTGTATTTTATGTACCAACTCTTTCTTGTTTCAAATAAAAAACATCAAGTACTTCCTCCACCTCGTCGAATATCAAGCTGGGCCCAGTATACTTAGAATACAGATGAGGATCACAAAGCTAAAGAGGACATTTTATGTGGAGAGATGCATCCGGAGACTCCGGGTTAGCCTTATTAACCTTCATATCGTAATATAAAATAATCATTAGAAGGGGAGAGACAGGAGAAGCAGAAGAAAACCAGGCAAATATATCAGGATGGGAACACATACAGATGAAAAACAGATGAAGAGTAGGCCATTAAACACAGGAACAGACAGAAAGACAGCAGAGACGGAGGGGGGACATGGTTCATGCCCAGTGTGCGTGTAATGAAAAGAAAGAAAAAGCCAGCATCACTACATCACTCCGTTACCCTCAGATAAACACAAGAGCACACACAACTACCCAGCCATTCAACCAAGTCACTCCTGGGGACACCTACAAACCAAGCCTCCATCCCTCCAGTCCCACACGGTTCCCCACATATACATGAAACACACACGTGCTCTCTCTTACTGTCAAAATGTGTTCCCCTGCTGTCCCTGCAGACCTGCAAAATTCAAACATGGGCAGGCTTTTCTATCAGTTAGAATCGGGGGGGGGCTGCACGTACTCTGATAAAACACAATGATAGGACAATGAGGGGACAGTGCCAAGTGGGGCTCCAACATGTGAGAGACAAGAGCAGCTAACAAATCATTTGATAGCTTGATGATAATTTTAATTCAGACTGTAACACATGAGGTCTATGAACAAAAGACATATGAATAAAGTCATGTTTTCAGATTTGGATGTGTTTCTGTGTTTCTGACAGGGTCAGTGATGTATGGCTCTAATAAAGCTGTGACAGTGGCTTTGGAAAGATGAGATTGTGGTCAGCACACACACACACACACACACACACACACACACACACACACACACACACACACACACACACACACACACACACACACACACACACACCTGTACAAATAAAAAAACACATTGGCTGTGCTTGTGTGTGGCCATCTACCCACCCCACCCACACACACACTTTCAGCTACACCTACACCCATTCAATTAGCAACCATAAATATAAAAGCATGATAATAGGGCTTCGCGTCATGTCAGGCCGCGATCGATCTGCATTCATTAATGCATAAGCACCAATTAACTGGCTGAGTAATGGAAAGGAGAGACAGAATAACGAAGGAGAGTGAGGAGAACGAGGAAGCGCAGAGAAAGGAAAGAGAGACGGCTGCACTGGCAGGAGGATGTTGGAGAGGGCCGAGAGAGAGCGAAGACAGAATCTGTCGTTCTCTATGTAAATAGAATTTGTCTGACGTCTCAGTGCTGCACTTAATGTTTAACGACACGATGACATCCTGTTATTGCATCATCAATTCCTGTCCGGTTGTCTGTCTTGACATGACAATGATACTCTTCTGGTTGTCCCCCACCCTCTTTCTCTCTTTCTCTGCACACTTTTCATCTTTCTTGTTTTCAACACGCTTCCTTTTCTCTCATCGGTACATCTTTTTCTTTCCCTTCTTTTTCCCCACTGGATCTTTCACATTTTCATTTTCATCCACACATTACAGAGACAGAGACAGAGTGATGATACATAAGCTACATAATGGTGCATCTGTCTGAGGACTGTGACACCCCCGTCTTTAAAACAGCAAGTCTCCAAAGTTTTCTAAAGTTACTACAGGGTCATTGTGAAGATGGCTAAAGATAACAAAAACAAAAGAAGCCACAATATTCTGTATGCACTCTAAGTCGAAGTGCATGCAAGTGCCTCTGAAATCATTTAGTGATAATATTGTTTGAGAAACGTTGAAAATATTAATTGGCCCACTCCTATTAGTTAGCATCCACCCATTCATTTCCCTACACAGCAGCACAAGCAGAGAAGCTTAGACCTCCCCATCCACCTCCTCCAAGCCGAGCGATGTCATCTCTGTCAAACTAGAGGAATATATAGAAAACAGGAGAAAGGCACAGAGCAAAAGAATTTGGTCTGAGTGCAGAAGAGGATCTACGATGAAGATGGGATTCAAACCGATGCCTGCAAAGCACAACGGATTAGTAGTCCATCGCCTTAACCACTCAGCCACCTCATCAGACAGCTTCTGTCCTTCGAGCCTGGTTCTGCTGGAAGTTTTTTCCTGCTAAAAGGGAGTTTTTCTTTGCCACTTACACCAAGTGTTCACTCATAAGGGGTCATCAGACTGTTGGGCCTTTTCTCTATGATTGTAGCATCTTTATCCTTTAATAATGAAAATGAAACACCTTCAGCTGATTGCTGTGATTTGGCTCTGTGTAAATAAAACAGAATTGAAATGAAATCGAATTTAAATCAAATGTAAATGTAAATGGGTAGTCTGCCCCACCCACTGTCAGGATAATGGAATAATCCTGAAAGGCTCTGTTTTCTCTGTGAAAGGAACATCAGTGACGTTTTTAACCAGTGAAGGATGTTAACACGTTAGCACATTAGTCATGACAAATGAACAGCATGAAAACAACAGCAGTTCCTGGTATAACACAACATTAACAGAAGGACTAGTGATAACAGCCACAATAGGAATATTCATAGATAATTACAGCAGTACCACTTCTTAATGGATGAACAGTAAATCTGAGGTTTCTGGCTAAACTCAGTAAATTGATCATTTCCACTATCATGCTTTGCATTTTGGGGGAGAAAGCGTTCACTGTTTCACAAGCTGAATCATTATGTGAATGTGGAGCATGTTTGCTGTTATTTAGGTCATCTCTGTGTGTTTATTTTGTGCTATGGACCATCTTCTCTATTTTCAGATTTTCTGCTTTTGTTGATGCACCTTTTCATTAGATTTTGAGGAAACAGTAGCTGCTTTCTCGAATACAATATGGAAAAAGAATCTCAAGGTGGCTGATGGCTGTGTTTTGTAATCATTTAAAAAAGGCATTTTTTACCATTCCAGATGAAATATGTACATAAAAGGAACTCAGAGACAAAGCTGTGTGTGCAGAACGACCGTATGCTGCTAATTTGAAGTTACGATTGCAAACCAAGCTACAACTGTACACCCAGTATAACCAGAGCATTATTGTTCCCAACGCGTGACATACGATTTGTCACAGTCGTCGGTATGTTATGAGAATGTGTTGGTATAACAGTCATATATTAGAAAAAGCACAGAAAAAGTTATTGTGTAGTTATTGTTCACTCGGATAACAAATAATACACAAATTATTCTGAAGCACTCTAACACAAAAAACCAGAATTGGCCTCTCCAGTCTTCAGATGTATTAACTCAGTGATCACTGCTGCTTCTTCTCCTTTGCCAGCTGTCTGACTGTCACTGTCCTTAATTTCTGCTTCAGTACATCTGATTGTTTTCGTTTGATAGCAGGAAGCCTCATTAGGAATGAATTTCCAGATGCCTGAAAACAGGCACAGAAGAAATGATTCACTGACCAAAGCAGGTACAGAACGTTTGAAAGAAAGCACACAAACTCTGTGGTCACAAAGTTTAACTAAAGAACTATTTGACCCTATTTCAGCATTACTTAATTACGTTTACATCTTAACATGAAGTCTTTTTGATCCTATTTTCTGTATTAAAGGGTCAAAATAAGGAAACTAGCAGCTGTTATACCAAATTTTGTCACAGCTGACTAACAATGTTTTTCACCTCAGTCTCATGCTAAGCAGGTATGAGGGTGTTCGGTAACGCGTCTCTGGGGTCATCTCCTGGCAGTTCAAACTTTTAATACCCAGAGAAAACCAAAATGTGTAATCTGTTGTTGTCTTCTACCACACTAACTTTATTTGTCCTGTCACACTGAACAGTGGGACCGTTTGGCCTGGCGCATGTGTTTCATTGAGCTTGAAGTAAAAAGCTCCAGAAACGTGTTGCCGTCACTTCACCTGGGCTGTCCCCATCACTGTGTGTGTCCCACAGAGCAGAGAGGCTGAAGCTCAATAATAAAGTATATCACAGCATCGTTCTGACTGTCGTTATCAACCTTTGGAGAAAAAAATCAGGGTTTACGTGTAATCAATTATATTCACATATGGACGCAGTTTGGAGACATCCAGTTTGTTGCAGCTGTGAAATCTTTGCACTGTTGAAGCTGTGTGTCTGCTGTCCACTGATGAAGCTGTGTGTCTGCTGTCCACTGATGAAGCTGTGATCACTGTTTGCACTATTAAGGAATACTTAAAGAAGTGCTAACAATGTGTCCCAAGTTAGTCACAGACTTATTCTGATGAGGATTGGGCTGATAAGGTTGCACTGATGGCATCACTACAGCAGCTGCTTTACTAAAAGAATCAAACACACTGAACAGCTCCAGATAGAAGGAATCCTGGATTTTTGAGTGTTTTATAGCAACATTTACCTTTTTAACATAGAGTATATAAGAAAAGTGACCAACATTTACTGAAAATGCTACATTTGCCCTTTCATCTACACGGTTGGTAACAGAATCTAAACACAACACAATATCAAATATGATTGTCATCATTATTATATTAGAGGACAGCGATGTTAGAACTGATAGCAGCATATTTTTCCTGGGCTCTGTTCTGGCACTCGTTCCAATTTAATGCAAGTCTCATTCGAGTCAGATGTTTTGGGATATTTGTTGCTGTTTTCTGACATGGTATATTGTAAACAATCAATGAATGATGTCTGAATGCTTCACTTTGAAGAATATGGATTGGCACGTGCTGCCTAAGTGTCATCCACTGGCACAAATGACTGTTTTCTGTTCAAAGCACTCTGATAAGTTGATTTGGTGCTTTTGTGAACAGTTTCTGTGAAAATGATCAAAAATGAAACAGCATTTATTCAAAGATATGGAGGCAACCGGAGCAAAGGTCACAGCTGAACTGTGCACACACACACACAGACCCACACAGGCACAAAAACAGATCTTAACAAATGTCAGCAGATCACACCCGTCTTCATCAATACTGCCTCAGGGAACAACATCATTAACTTGAGGAAACCGCTGGGCAGAGCCTTCAACTGTCTCTTTTTGTTGTTGTTTTTTTCCACTGGTGAAAGTCAGAAAAACATGCAACTCTGGATCTGTTGCCTAATGTCAGACCACATGAAAGATAATTAAGACAGATAATCTGAAAACCCCAACAAGACCAGATGGTCCTACGAGTCTCAAATATTTACATTACACACACCATAAGCCAGAGGAAATTGAATATACCCACAATTCAGCTACTTAAATTATTTATACCACACAAGAAAAAACAGAGTACAAAAAAGACAAACGTCAAAATCAAATAGAAACTCGATATAAAATTATATTGAGCAAAGCACTGAACCTCAGACTAAGTGCCCATCATATCATTATACTACAGACAGTGTGTACTGTCTGTGGTATTAACGCTGTTTCATCTTGCAGACATGCAGACACACACCTTGCGTCTGCTAAATGCAAGAGTTGTTTTTACTGTGGTAATTAACAGGAAGTGGTTTTGTGGTGCAAGTCCAGCCACGAATGGCTAAAAGTATTTTCCTATAATCCTGAGTGCTAAATTTAAACATTGCTCTGTGTTTAAAGAGATGCCAGAGAAATATGTAAATATCCTTTCTTTTCACATTTTGTCCTAATGACTCATTTGTGTTACATCAACCTTGTTCGATTTAAAGAAAATTAATATCCAAAGAACGCCCGACTCCTCCTCTCTTTCACACATGAGCATAAATTCAGTGCAACCTTTGGGAGACTGAGCACAGGTTCATTAGATAAATACAACACCAAGCATCTGACTGGCAGACTGTGTGTCAGTGTATAAATCTGTGTGTATCACTTCAATACAATCAAGTTTTAACTGCCACCCTTTTGGTGAGAAAAAGCAAATTCCTCCACAATGTAAGTCATTTAATCGAAAGGATAAAACTGTGCTGTCCTCTGAAGCAGTGAAAACAAGGGGGTGTGTGTGTGTTAACTATAAATGAAAAGGAAAAGCTTAGAAACATCTTCTTTGTTATTAGATGCGCAGAATACAGAACATTTTGTATAAATGTATTCTACATAAATTATAATATTGGTGTAGCTATTAATTACCTCTCATATTTTAACGATGTTCTGTATATTTGCCTGTTTAACACTCTGAATTAATGTACTCCTGATTTGCTAAGACATCACTTCACTCTGGAGGAACACAGTGTTTTCTAATCAAATGCTTCATCTTCTGACAATCGATACCGCCCAACCAAACTCATTAAAATGTCAGAGTGTGCAAAAAATGAATACATGGACAACACTGAAAGGTGACTTTCTGTTTGACCTCCTGGCATATTTTTCACAACACAACCAAAAGGCATAGCTCTGCATTCTTAGATTCTTATTAGTGTCGGCTGACTATTGATGAGTATCAGTTAATTGGGAAATTTGCATGATCTGTAAATTATAATTAGCATAAAGTAAGTCCAAGAATAAAAATGGGTGAAACTTTTGTGCCACAGTAATGCAGATCTAGAGCGGCTTATTAAGGAATGTGTCTCTTGCTTAAAGTATCACCATGGATCCATCCTCACTGTCATTAACACCTGGCACAATTGTTTTTGGCTGGCAAGATTTTTTTCTTCTTGAAACACTTCTATATTTTCTCACCTTTTATGGGGCATTTAAGTGTAACAGAGCCTGATGGAAGCTTAGGAGACAGGAGTGGCTCTGACACAGATCACAGGTACACAGCTGGAACAAAACCAAAGCGCAGACACGTGTGTGCTGTAACCATGTAGCTAACAGGACACTACCAAAAATGTACGTTGTTTACAAATGTTGTGATATTTTCACATGAGGGTGGCATTGGATCAAGATCACCCAGCGCTCGGGGGAAGACGTGTATCAACTTAGTACAATGTGGTGCCTATATAGGGTGACGGTGGTTTTACATTACAGTTGAGCCCTGAATCACAAATCCTAATGGTGGTACCCATTTGGCTTTAAAACGCAGCTGATCGCTGAAATTTGTATGTGTCCTTGTATATGTACCCTTTATATAAAATTTAATACAGTAATTTTTAGATGACCATAACGGTTGGACTGTTGTGAAATAGTAGACCGACTGATTACCTGTAGAGGGTAAACAATGTTCCGGTGTACATACTGCAGACTTGCCTTGATGCCACCCTTATGTGTGTGTAAAACAAGACAACCCCTGAAATATAGTGTCAGTGTAGCTTTCTTTCTGCTTACCCCTGCCATACTTTCAGTCAAGAGAACCTGAGAACACATAAGATGTTAATTTATGTGGCTCTGACTCGCCTCTCATTTCCACTGCATGAAATAAACGCTCTCTGAACCAGGAGCAGAAGCCTATCGTATTTCTATTATTTATTTGTTATATTTCAGGCAGTTCGTTCTATTCGTGGTGCAACAGATCCATATGCAGTACAGTCTGCTCCACATTAATGCTAGGTTATCTGGGTTTCAGTCTATTCTTTTAATTGAAGCTACGTAGCTTAACTTTTTCCCATTTCCAGCAAAAAAATCAAATAAATATTATCATCACGGTACATCGTGCACCATAATTATAATGTCTATTTGTTGACCTTTATCACCATTACCACTAGTGGTAATTTACTGTGCCAATCCTTGTTGTAGTATTTAAAGCAAACAGACCCCTCCTCTCTCTCCTCTGCTCTGCTGCTTCGCCTGAAACATGGCTGAAGTGAGTTACTAATTCAAAAATCTTTGAACCACCATCTTGTGAAGATTCAAACCTCTTTTTTTATGTTGCAACTCCACATTAGATACACTTTGAACAAGTGACAGGTGCTAAATGGCTACAAATATTACGTGTTGGCGCTACACTGGGTGCTGGGGCAGCCTTCAGTTTGAAACAAGCTGTTTTCGCTCATCTTCTTTTAAGGCCAATCGCCCATTTTTCTCCTGACTGGCTCCACCTCACAAACACACAGAATATGTGAACAGCGGATGGGTGGTGCCTCTAGTGGTCAACGCCAGAACTGTGCCTGAGACGACTGAATGAAAAATACTTTGACGTCATCCAAAGTCAAGAAGTGTTAAAGACTTTAAAGTTCAGTTATTAGAAACTTCAGCCATCTTTCATATGGGCGTCTAGCATTTTAACATGAAAGCATCAAAGACCACTTTTTAAACAACGTTTGAACGCTTGTTTGAATTCAGTGCTGAATAGTGTCAGACGAGGCAGCAGGCTCTTTCAGGCCCTAGCTTGAAACTACAACCGTTTGCCATTTTCAGAAATCATTTTTTAATCTTTTTGGCATGATAATTATTTGCCGCATCTTAACACGTACCTCGGTTGAAGTAACACGGCCTCCCATTTTTGTGCTTGTGTCTAATAAATGTGTTATCTGCAGTGGAGAGCCGCACGGAGTCACACTATATTAAATAAACTGTTTGAGGATATTTAAGTACATTTAGAAGGGATGTGGCTTATGCAAATTTTCATCTCAGTGGTGTGTGCACGTATCAATCTTTAAAAGTGTTTTAAAACAGAATTTGCCAACACTTTAATGAAGTGGTGCTTCTATGGGAATACCACAAAAAACGGTGGCCTTATGTAACGCAGTAACATGTATACTGTGAATTTATAGATCATATATAAATATTCTTGGAGTGTATAATTGTCAAAATATACTCTTATTTATTTAAATAGATTTTTAATACTGTACGTTCTAAAAAATAGATTTGACCAAATCTGATTCAAACTATGCTCTTAGATATTGTAATATCTTATCACATGTTACTGTGTAATCAGAATAATTACTTTTTAATGTAACTAATAGCAGCACTGCTCAGAATATGAAGGAGTAGAAATATTTAAAGTTTTGCTTGAAATGCTATTTTTTACTTTTAAGCTTAAACAAATGATAAACTGGCATTCTTTAAAATATAATTCTTATATTAATTCTATAATTCTTTATAATATAATTCAGATAAATGTGATTTCATGTGTCACAGTAAGTGACGACAGTTACCAACGGTGATGGTAAACATGCGTCTCAGTGTCACTGTGGATGTAGCGGACTAACGTTATATAGGCCCCTGTGGTCTTCTTGCTATAGTGTAGTGAACACGGTGACTGGGTTTTCCGTACTGCATGACTTCTGAAATCGTGTTGAGCAGCACATCTGTACATTTGCTCTCTGTATAGCAATATAAACATCTGTATATAATCTGCTCCTATTGCACTTCTGATTAGATGCAAACTGTATTTCGTTAGCCCGTATTTATACATGTGTAATGACAATAAAGGTGTTTTACTTGAATGACTCCACTCACTTTAAGCTGAGAATAAAAAACTTTGCCTTGGGAATACATGTAGGTGTGTTAGGGACATGTGCAACTACTTGGTCGAAGAGCTATGTGTAAAAAGGTAACATTTCTTATTATTGGGCCGTGTGCTATGAGCAGCTTGAAGTCAAGCCTCTGGGTTTTTGCTCTAAATGGGAAAATCAAAGTAACAGAAAGGCCTATAATACACACAGCATGAGGCATTTTAGCTTGTTCTTTGTGTCACTTTCAGAGCTACAGGCCGGCTTTGACTTGAGGCTTTTATGAAAGCTACTTCTGAATGCTCACATGCTTAAAATACTGCTGTAAAATATCCCCTTTTTACGTTGTAAAACCAGATGGCAATATATTCTTCATAATGTTCAGCTGGATCTTTTACTAACAAAACTAGGATTGTTCACAGCTCACTAAAATGAATATCCAGTGCAAATTTCACGGAGATAATTGAAACCAATTTTTAAAACAATGCGAACATCTACTTAGTAATAACAAGCTGTTGATAATAGGCTGTGATCCTGTGTTTTGTTAAAGTTGCTGCGCAGTGGTCAAAGAGCTTATTAACCTCTGTCCACTACCTCCAATAATTTTCAATATAGATTATCACAGTTTTCAAAAATGCACCAAAATAAACATCTAATTAAAAATCAGCCTACTGAATCTGAGAGGACTCAGAGTCTACCAACACCTTGTGTGGATATCTTATTGATATTTGAGTTACAGATGTGAAACATTCAGAGTTCATGACGTGGAATTTATTTCTTTTATTTGTTTTGAGTGCTGTGGCACACGTTGGAAATGCAACTCATTTTCACCAGTGGCAAAATATTTCATACCTATACAGTAAGTGATTTTTATAAACACTGTAAATAAGCCCCCTATTAGCCGACACGGATGGCTAGAGCGATACGAGTTTCCTTTAGATGGGAGAATATGCCGCATTTCATTTTCCACATGTATGTATAATTCGGAGGCATAAAGCAAAGACACCCACATCACCTCTCTGAATCTCCCAGATAAACAGGCAGATCTGTGCACAGGAAAGGACTGATGAGATGGAATAAAATGTTTATCCTTTCCTACATGTATGCAGCATTTGCTAATCAATAGCGACTCGTGATATTTGGCTTTTTACTGTCTCATTTGCTTGTTCTCTTCCCGTTTGGTCCATTATGTCTCCTTTTCTCTTTCATGCATTCCTATCTCTCCTTTCGATTTCTATCATCCCCCATTTTCTCTTTACTTTCATTTTCCTCTCCTTTGTCCTCTCACACCCGTGCGCCCACCCCCTTCTTCTCCATCCCCTTGTCCCTCTTTTTTTTTTTTTAATTTACTCTCAACTGCTCTTCTTTTCCTGCTGTCTTTCGTCTCCTGCATGCACCACAGTAGCTGCCTCTAAGGCAATCAAACAGTGGGAGTTTTCAACACAGCAGATGCGCTGGATGGATGGGAGGAGGATGAGTGGAAGAGGTTGAGGGTGAGCAGCACGCAGGCTGGATGCTTGGAGGAGAGAGGACAACCTACACTGGTCTATTTTATGTCAGAAAGCATGCCAGAACAACGCTTTTTCGAAACATCCACAATCAGTTTTCAACAGTTATTGATTTTAAAACGTTTAAGACTTCAGAGAGTTTATGTTGAACAGAACTTAGCGCAAAGCAGGTGCTTTTAAAACTCAAAGTTTTTACTTTTATATCTCGTAGCTATAAATGATAATGTGACAGTGCCAAGAGTCAAGCGTTTGCCATCCAGCATCTTCTGCATACAGGGACACACAAAATGACTGGGATCATGTGGCAAGCCCGACGCAACTTTCCCTCTCAAATATTGCCCCCAAATATTGTTGTTTCTTCCGCTGCCATGCTAATTAATGCAAGACTCCAATAATAATGTATAAGTAGCAAAACATAATGCCAAAGCCTCAGGGAGCCAACAGCATAATTACACAACGGATTAAATTGCAAGACTTACATTGTAATTAACGCTGTGTGGCTTGTAAAGCGTCATCGCGCGCATGTTAAACGCTAGAAATGGGACTGCTAAAGAGCTTCCTATCACTTGACACATCAAAAGAAATGTGGAGACGACAGCTAAGGCGTTATAAGAGGAGTTATTAGTGGGATAAAAGAAGACGTGACGGACCACACTCCAGGCGGCGCATGCGAGTGAGGGTGTGACAAACAAATAAATAGAAAACATGTTACTTCTTCTTAAAACCTGTTTGTGTGTGCTTGAGCGAGAAAATTAAAATGCCTGTCTGTGTTTGCTGTCTTCAAAATCTCTTCTAAATAATCAAAATCTTCCTGCTGTCTCGTTTTGTCAGGGAAACAGACAGAGGGGGATGTCGCTGTCCGTGGTGCTGAAAGTAAAGACACCGGAGCCACGCGCCTCTCGCACTCACCACAGCAGCCCGGTCCTGCTGCTGGTTACACGGGCTTCGTTTGGCTCCATCCTCTGTGCATGTATTGATTAATTATGATTGGCCCAGCAGGTGGCGGAGGGCTAGCTTTCATCTATTAACGGCGGCCTCTGCTGTTATTGTCTCCGGAGAAAGACATCTCAAACATCTAATGACTGCCGGTGCAGCTCACGTTCCACTTATATGGGGCAAGAACATCCAGCTGTCACGTAGTGTGGTCGAAAAGCAGAAAAGCACAGGTACACACACACATACACACGACAAATACACAAACAGGGGTTACCTGTATAGTTTGGCGATTGTAGACTTTAACTACGTGGAAGTTAAAACTGTAAATTCCTTTCCGTGGTGCAATGAAGTTACTTCTCTCTTCGTCAAAATTCCTCCCAACATTTACAAGAACCTGAAAGACAGACAGACAGAAAGACAGACAGAAAGAAATTCACTGATACAACCGCTTTGTCATGCTGTGCGAAATACAACTGCAACCAACTCAAAATATTTTTATTTCAAAATTGACTTGAGGAGGAAACAAACTAATTTGTGCTCCCCTTTGTGAGAAAATGGATTCTTATACAGCCAAATACTTCATCCAGAATTTCTTCTATTGTTTATTTGGTGTGGAATTGACTAATCCATTCAACCCACGTGTTTCTGGAGCAGACACCCTGTTGAGACTCTTGTGCCCCCTCAGCCCCAGACCACACACTCAGATTCACTCATGTAGACGGAAAACTCTCTGCTTTTTATCTGGGATTTTTCTCCTTGTCAGAACTTCTAAACTTTATGGGGACTGGAAGGGAACTTGATTGAGCTTTCAAATGAATTTTTCAATTATGCACTCCTGCAGCCAAATGTCTGATTTTATGGATGGAGGCGAACTATGACGTGAAATTGAACGGCAGTTTGAAGGAGAATTAACCTTTAACGGCAGCCGGGTAGGATCTCACTCTCGTGACCTTCCCTTACTAAATTATTTGGAGAGATGTCAGTTCCCATATCCCACACCGTCAGCTCAAAAAGTTGAGATATTGAAAAACCTTGCATACCTGGCTACACAGCCACTTTACCAATAAAATTTACTACCTAAAAAACGAATCCACAGTCTGTTATCTCCGACAGCCAACACCACCGGAGACACGATGCATCTGCGCACAGCTCCGCCGCTGTGGTATTATCTATCCCCCAAGTTAACCTGGATACTTGTTTTTCGTCTTTCTAATGGTCTTACGCAACATGTCTGTTGACTAAGTGGAGTTTTTATTGCGCACAGTCTAAATTCGTAGTTTGCAGGAACGCGAAGTGGAATATCTGTGGTGGTCTAAGGTGCAGGGGGAAAATGCCAGTTTTATTCCTGACGCCTTTGTGACATCGACTAAATTATATTTTACCCCCACCCCCGCCATCAGTAGTAAAAACTGTCTTCCCAGCATATTAATACAGTTCACCTAAAACAGCACGCATTCTATAGTCACACAATAAAAACAGATCATCTGAAACTTTTGTGTCTTACAACATTTTTTCTTCAGGTTGTAAGAAGATTTAAAACAAACAAACACTGAGCTGGAATCTTTTTTTTTCTTCTCTCTGTCACATTGGATTATATCTTTTGTGTCCTACCCGATCGAAGTAGATGACCATAGTCCGGTTGCTCATCTCGGAGGGTTCGTGGTTGGTGTTCCGGACTGCGGAGAACGCCACCTTTGCGCTTCCCGAGCGCACCGAGATCCCGAGCGCTGTGCCCGTGGGGTCCGAGGTCGGGTTGGAGTCGCACACCACGAGGCACTTTCCCTCCAGGACGATTGGTTCCGTCTCGTTCTGAGCGCGGACCGGACTCGCCGCAAGCCACACGGCACTTAAAAGGCAAAACGCCAGCATACCGGAACCGAGCGGTGAACTTGTTCAGGTCGTCTTCACACCTCAAACCGGGGTGGGTCTATTCCCCTTTAAAAAAAAAAAAAAAAAAAAAAAAAAAAAAAAAAGTCAGGTAGGAAGAGTTTCCCACTGTTCCCCGATTAACCTTAAAAGGTTCGTTTTACAACTAGGTGCAACTCCGCTTTCTTGGATTTAATTAGCCTACCGTGAACTCCCTGGCGGAGTGTCTCAAACCCAGACGGTTTAGTTTTAGGCGTCTCTGCTCCTTTTTTTTCAACAATTGCTTTTTTAACCCGTATCTCCAGGCGAGTCCCCAGTTTTCACCTGTTCCTTTCCTGTTTTCCCACCTCTCAGCAGCTTATCTGTCACTTGGAAACACAGTAAGGGAGAGTCGTGCGCGCAGCGGAAGGGCCCTGGACGAGTGACGAGGCAGTAGAACTCATAGCGCAGAGGGGGGAGCTCTGTCGCGCGCTTGAATTATTGATATGTGAGATATGAGAGTTTCAAACACAAAAGGCTCAGAAGGGACGCGGCGCGCGAGCGAAAGATGCTCCCGCCCAGGTCCCACTTTTTCTTTTTTTTTTCTTTTTTATTTCCACAGACCCCCCTCACACACACACACCCCTCCCTGCCTCTGTAACGGAGACTCATCATCGGATTAGCGCGTGCGCGTCTTCGATATTTTCCAATCACTGCGTGCCGACCGCCCCCTCCCCGCCCCACTACTTGAGATAGCCTCTCTCTCTCCTTTTCTCTCTTTCTGTCCCTCTCCCTGGCGTGCTCCATCCCAAACTACTGCTTCCATTTCTTTTTTACATCTATCTGTCTATCTGTCTGTCTGTCTGTCTGTCTGTCTGTCTGTCTGTCTATCTAACTACAGACAGATAGATGTGTTGCAATAATGCAGAATGTGCCAAATGAGCACCGCTGGGAAATAAAGACATAAACATCACAAGTCCTTTTTTTAAAGATTATCTTAGTGATTTAGTGTCACTGAGTAAGACGTAGACTTTTACTGCCCTGCGGTGGGGGTAGGTGTATCGATGTCCAAAGCATCAATGCATCCAATACAGCGTTTAAAATATCGATGTCGTGTCAATAGAAAAAACATAACTGGATCCTACACATATAAGATCACAGACTGGTTACATGAACCAGTGTTGCAGTATTTTCTGCGACTACTCTTCATATGAAGTATAATCAGAAGTATCTTATATTCCACTCAGTTCATAAGCCATCACGTCACTTACTTCCCTTAGTGAGAGTAGGCCTACATTAGTTCTTTATGGCAGTGTAAAATATTGATATGCGTATGCCACTGCATATTGTGGCTGTGCTTTAAAAATCACACTGCTGTCAGTTTACAGAGGCTTTCTCCTAACACTCTCATTTCTGCACTCTTGGTATTTGTCATGAACCCTAAGCTTGTATTTGGTTGAAGTTCAGAACTGGTGCTCTGCTCGGCTGCTTTATGATGTCTTTGTTTTTAGCTTGTTTATCATATCATTTTGCTCTTTAGTCATGGTTGTATTTTAGTTCGAGTTACTCAGCGCTCCCTCCCTCTGGGTTAAAGTTCACTTATGTTTCAGTGTTTCCTGGTTTTCAGTGTTTGTTGATCGTTTCCTGTGTTGTCTTATGTTTAGTTTTACTTCCATCACTACCTGATTGCCTTTATTATCTACACCTGTGTCTAGTTTGTTTCACCTGTTCCCACTGCCTTTCATTACTATTCGGTGTGTATTAATAGTCCTGTTTCCCATACTGTCTGTTGTGTTACCCTGTGGTCATCCTGCTAGTTAGTTACTGGTATTCCTGTGACATTTGTTACCTGCTGTGGATCTTTTGTTCTTTTGACTTTTGTTTTAATGTCAATATAATGTATTCTCTTGTCCTTCATTTCTAATTATTGCCAAGGTTCTTAAAGTTAAATAAAAATAAACTAAAAGGTGTGAAGAATCATTCTCATTGACTGAAATAAAAATTAAAAAGTAGAGTTTAAAAAACTGAGAAACTAAAAAACCTGGGAACTAACTAAAAGGATATTGTCTATCCATCCTTTTAAACTTAGCACAAAAAGTAAGGAAATTTGTGTGTGATTATTTCTTTGTTGTGTCAGTGCTTCTTGGCCATAAATCTTATACCACTAGTATAAAAATCTTTACTTCCTCTTAAATGGTGGCACATTTTTAAGGAAAATGTCGGTAGAGCAGCAAAGTTGGGTATGTGGGTTGCACCCATGAAAAACTTCAAGATTTAAGATCTATTATTTGTCACGTACACAGTTATACACAGTTATGTAGAACACGCAGTGAAATGTGACCTGATACGCTCCTCGACTGTGCAAAAAAGAGAGAGAAAACATTATATACAGCAAGTAAGTAGATATATACAAAGAGGACATTATGTACAAAAAGTGAGTGAATTATATACATTAACTTAAATAGAATAAAACAATCTGGAAATTTACAGTTCAAAATTTGGGAATGTACATTATCTAAGTGGGGTGTTAAAGTGACTTGTGCTGCAGTGAAGTCAGAAGGATCAGACATGATATGAGAATATGTGAGTCCTGTTTCAGTCGGTTATGGTTGATTGGGGGGGGATGTCCTACAAACTGGTCAAATCTTCTCTGCCAGTGCCAAAAGAATTTTCTGCATGATTGAAGTTTGAAGAAGCAATACATATTGGATATTTAGCAATTCATGAATTTAACAAACGGGGTCCTAGGTAGCATGTGGAAAAACCATACACCAGGTGTAGGGGAACTCCACGGATTTAAATGGCTAAATGACCTCCTCAACATGTCTTGAAGTTCTCTAGAGGCCTGGTAATGGACTAATCATTTGATTCAGGTGTGTTGACCCAGGGTGAGATCTAAAACCTGCAGGACACTGGCCCTTCCCCAACCCAGTACACACAGTCACAACAGCCTGGCACCACCTCCTCATGCTGGTCACCAGCTTGGTCACACACTTCAACCAGTTTTTGCCAGCCAGTGTGGTTTTGTTGGTCACTCTGGCATAAATATCACACCCAAGCTGATCGCACAAGTGATCAATGGGGTTGAGGTCAGGACTGCAGGCAGGCCATTCCCTCCACTCACAAATTCTGGAGGTCTCTGACAAACCCCACCCTGAGGGGTTGGGCGTTGCCATCTTTGAGGATAGAGTTGGGTCCCAGAGTGTGGATATATGGAGTGGGCACTGGTAGTAGAATCTCACCTCAATATCTCGCTGCACTGAGATTTATTGCAAATGAGCACTGTTACATCAAAGAAATTATCCCCAGTCTAACACAGCCCTTGAAAGGATATTTTGTACTCATAAAATAAAAATAAAAAACATGGAACGAGAATGTCGTTAGTTTTAGTTTGGGTGTGTATCGTCAAATTAGTGATCCCAAACTGCCAGATGAAGTGTCACACTCTTATTGAGCACCGACATGTTTACATGACTGTAAGTTAAAGACCTTCGGAAAGTAAATGGTAAATATATAGAAATAGAAAATAATCAGAAATACAAAACTGTAATAATCCTGCTTCTTGATGTAGATAATAATTTAGCTCTGACATATAAAATCTGTTAACCTTATAGCTACGTGTACATTGAATAAAAAGTTTTTGTTGTTGTTGTTGTTTTTTAGCAGAGTACAACATAAAGTCAGTTAAGTCTGGTCAGGTAAGTAACAGAGGAGATTTCAGCATCATTGGTGTTACCAAAATTAACAACAGGTGAATCAGAGGGGTAACAATGAGGCAGCTACTCTAGGAGAGCTGCACAGGACAGTAGAACATCCTCGAGCCATCAGCAGCACTGCATTAGTCCTACAAAATAACCTCCAACAGGCCACTGGTGTGAATGTCTCTGACCAAACAATCAGAAACAGAGTGGCCTCGTGAAGTCGTTCAGCATGGCCAGTTTGGTGATGGGTCAGTGATGATCGGGGGACGCACAGACCTCTACAGGGCTGGCAACTGCAATCCTTGGACCCACTGTCAGACTCTACACTGGTGCAGTGGGTCCTGGGTTCCTCCTAGTACACAACAATGCCCAGCCTCATATGGTGATCATGTGGTGCGGAGTACGCAGTTCTTGGAGGATGATGGAAACCAGGCCACCAAATGGCACCCATGCAGACCTGATCTACATCCAATAGAAAACCTCTGAGAGTTCTGTTTTGGTCCATCTGACATCACCAGGTTGAACCGCCCAGGAGCTCAGTGATGCCCTGCTCCAGATCTGGAAGTATAGACCCCTCAGGACGCCATCCATCGTCTAATTAGGGGCATCCGTCGACATTGTCTGGCATGTGGGGCCGTAGAAACTACTGAGTACCATTCTGAGTCGCTGCCAATGTTTAACAAAAATGAACACTGCCTGCTGCCAGTGTTAAAACTTCATTTAGTTTTAGTCATAATTTAGGCATCTAAATTCTTTTATATTTTGTCTCATTTTAGTTGACTGAAATACAAAAGTTTGTTGTGGTTTTACCGGAGAGTTGCTCCACGCGGTTGACAAAGCATTTTATTTTCGTAGACTTTAAACAGGAAGCGTGTCCACATGTCTGCTCTTCTCTTCCTCCCAAGAGTTGACATTTTGTTGCGTTTTCATGAGAAAAGGGAAGCTAGAGCTGTGTCCGAATTCAGGGGAAGGATGCTTCGAATGCCTTGTTTGGAGGCAATGATGTCACAGCGACATAACGAAGGCTGTCCGAATTCAAAGAGTACTCCAAATGTGGCGACAAATGTGTCCTACTTTTCCCCGAATATTAAGGATGGGTCCGGTGTGTCCTTCGTGTCCTACCAAATCCCAGGATTCATTGCAGGCGTTTTTTCTGATAATGATGTTGATCAAAGCAGGAGAGGAAAACGCTTTCAAATGTAAGTATATGAAAATCTGGTGGTACAAAAGTTAAAATTTTATAGCTGTTGTGTTGTTAAGCTATGGGCATCTGCATAGACATGTTTTTTTATTAATTAAAATAACCGTAAACTAGCTTGTGTGGTGGGTCCCGTGGTTTGTCATGTATTGCCGCTTACATACAGCCAATTTTGATTTTTGAGAATTAATGTTTTGGTGATATGTTGTGGGGAACAAAGACCAAACAGCTTGATTTATTAAAACGAGGAGAAAACCATCACCTCTTCACTGGGGTGAAGAATTCACCACTGTGGCGTGGAGGTACAAGAATAAATCAATGTACACATCATATTCATATGAGTACGGTTTTATTAACCCTCATGCTGTACAGCAGCAGGTCCCCAACCTTTTTTGCGCCACAGACCGGTTTATGTCAGACACGGAGCCTTTAAGGTGTCACGGAAAAATACAACAACATAAAATGATCCGACCAAGACAAAAACTGTGGTATTTTGTAAATATAATAATAAACGTGAATGTACTGTGTAATTGTGTAACTTTATTAGCAGCGTCCTCCTGAAATGCGCCAACATTGACAGTAACATCCTCCTCTCTGCCGCTTAATGCTCTCTGGTCGCTATGGTAACACGTAAATATTTCTTTCAAAATAAGAAACAAAATTATAACACAGGAAAACCCTCTGCTGTCTGATCATTTCCTGATAACATTTACAATAATTGATTACACAGCAGTGGAGAGTAGACTTTATCACAGTAGATGTCTTTCTGAAAGTGCTGTAACTAAGTTTAAGAATATAATCCACCCACTGTTATCATCTTCAATGCCCTGTACCAACATAGAGCAGAGCAGCTAACTGAACGCTACTCCAACAGAGGTCGATTATCTTGTTAATAATTTTATCTCCTCACTACGCATACGACTCTGGATACTGTAGCTCCTGTGAAAACTAAGGTCTCAAATCAGAAGTACCTGACTCCGTGGTATAATTCTCAAACACGTAGCCTAAAGCAGATAACTCGTAAGCTGGATAGGAAATGGCGTGTCACAAATTTAGAGGATCATCATTTAGCCTGGAGAAATAGTTTGCTGATTTATAAGAAAGCCCCCCGCAAAGCCAGAACATCTTACTATTCGTCACTGATTGAAGAAAATAAGAACAACCCCAGGTTTCTCTTCAGCACTGTAGCCAGGCTGACAAACAGTCAGAGCTCTACTGAGCCAACCATCCCTTTAACGTTAACTAGTAATGACTTCATGAACTTCTTCACAAATAAAATTTTTATCATTAGAGAAAAAATTACCAATAATCATCCCACAGATGTAATATTATCTACAGCTACTTTTAGTACCATCGATGTTAAGTTAAACTCTTTTCTCCAATTGATCTTTCTGAGTTAACTTCAATAATTACTTCCTCCAAACCATCAACGTGTCTTTTAGACCCCATTCCTACAAAACTGCTCAAAGAAGTCCTGCCATTAATTAATGCTTCAATCTTAAATATGATCAACCTATCTCTAATAATCGGCTATGTACCACAGGCCTTCAAGCTGGCTGTAGTTAAACCTTTACTTAAAAAGCATCTCTAGACCCAGCTGTCTTAGCTAATTATAGGCCAATCTCCAACCTTCCTTTCATATCAAACATCCTTGAAAGAGTAGTTGTCAAACAGCTAACAGATCATCTGCAGAGGAATGGCTTATTTGAAGAGTTTCAGTCAGGTTTCAGAGCTCATCACAGCACAGAAACAGCTTTAGTGAAGGTTACAAATGATCTTCTTATGGCCTCTGACAGTGGACTCATGTCTGTGCTTGTCCTGCTAGACGTCAGTGCTGCGTTCAATACTGTTGACCATAATATCCTATTAGAGCGATTAGAACATGCTGTAGGTATTACAGGTACGGCACTGCAGTGGTTTGTATCATATCTATCTAATAGACTCCAATTTGTACATGTAAATGGAGAGTCCTCTTCAGACACTAAGGTCAATTATGGTGTTCCACAGGGTTCAGTGCTAGGACCAATTCTATTTACATTATACATGCTTCCTTAGGCAGCATCATTAGAAGACATAGCATAAATTTTCACTGCTATGCAGATGACAAGCAGCTCTATCTATCCATGAAGCCAGGTAACACACACCAATTAGTTAAACTGCAGGAATGTCTTAAAGACATAAAGACCTGGATGGCCGCTAACTTTCTGCTTCGTAATTCAGATAAAACTGAGGTTATTGTACTCGGCCCTGAAAATCTTAGAAATATGGTATCTAAGCAGATTCTTACTCTGGATGGCATTACCTTGGCCTCCAGTAATGCTGTGAGGAACCTTGAGTCATTTTTGACCAGGACATGTCCTTCAATGCACATATTAAACAAATATGTAAGACTGCTTTCTTCCATTTGCTAACATCTCTAAAATTAGAAATATCCTGTCTCAGAGTGACGCTGAAAAACTAGTTCATGCATTTATTACTTCCAGGCTGGACTACTGTAATTCTTTATTATCAGGATGTCCTAAAACTCCCTGAAAAGCCTTCAGCTGATCCAAAATGCTGCAGCAAGAGTCCTGACAGGGACTAGAAAGAGAGACAGATTTCTCCTGTTTTGGCTTCCCTTCATTGGCTTCCTGTTAAATCCAGAATTGAATTCAAAATCCTGCTCCTCACATACAAGGTCTTAAATAATCAGGCCCCATCTTATCTTAATGACCTTGTAGTACCATATCACCCTATTAGAGCACTTCACTCTCGCTCTGCAGGCCTACTTGCTGTTCCTAGAGTATTTAAAAGTAGAATGGGAGGCAGAGCCTTCAGTTTTCAGGCCCCTCTTCTGTGGAACCAGCTTCCAGTTTGGATTCAGGAGACAGACACTATCTCTACTTTCAAGATTAGGCTTCAAACTTTCCTTTTGCTAAAGCATATAGTTAGGGCTGGACCAGGTGACCCTGAATCCTCCCTTAGTTATGCTGCAATAGACGTAGGCTGCCGGGGATTCCCATGATGCATTGAGTTTTTCCTTTCCAGCCACTCACTATGTGTTAATAGACCTCTCTGCATCGAATCATATCTGTTATTAATCTCTGTCTCTCTTCCACAGCATGTCTTTATCCTGTTTTCCTTCTTTCACCCCAACCGGTCGCAGCAGATGGCCCCGCCCTCCCTGAGCCTGGTTCTCCCGGAGGTTTCTTCCTGTTAAAGGGAGTTTTTCCTTCCCACTGTCGCCAAAGTGCTTGCTCATAGGGGTCATATGATTGTTGGGTTTTCTCTGTATTTATTATTGTGCTATCTACTGTACAATATAAAGCGCCTTGAGGCGACTTTTGTTGTGATTTGGCGCTATATAAATAAAATTGAATTGAATTGAATTGAAAAGACCCAGGGAAACCGAGTTAACAATAAAAACCCTGAAAACCATTAATTTTATACCCAAGCCTCAACTCTCGCAGCTCGGTACCAAACGACTAACAGACCGCTGCTGTACAGAACCTGTGATGTCCGGACAGTATCCCTCTGGTGTTCTGCTGTGAAAACTTTTGGATTTAGGTTATATAGGGTATATAAGTTTCCATGGTTTCCTCTCTTCTCTTATTTGTTGTGTGTGATCAGGACAATTCTGGAGAAGATGGGCCTGCTGGGGAAAGTCACCCAGTTGCAGGCCAGAAGACATGAGATAACTTTAAAAGAAATACAAAGTATGTACTGTATGTGTGTTATTGAGAAGATAATTTTTAAGAACACAAGTTAATAAATGTGCAATTACTAAGAGTTGTTGTGTTGTTTTATTTGTCTACTGTCAGTTTTGATTTCCTCTGCCTTTAGGATGCAAGTATCCAGGCTCAGGAGAGGGGGTCAGTGGGAAGCCCACTGCTGCTACTTGGCCCTGGTTTGCCCTCATGGATGAGATGCTAGGACAGAAGCCTTCCATTAGGCCTTCTGTCCTAATTTCCTCTTTCCCTGAGGACACTCCAGGGCCAAGCGCAGCAGTGGGTGACTTAAACGACAGCGATGAGGAAGCAGCTCATCGCTGTCGTTTAAGTCACTGTCGCCCTTACTTCCTTAAAACACGGAAGTAAGGGCGGAGTTGAACGCAGGCAGGTTGTCCACAGCCGTTTATATGTTTGTATACTCGTTGTTTTTTCAATAAAGTTTCTATGGGAAAAAATGGGGGCTATCCAAGGATACTACCTACGTGACGTAGGTAGATAGAATCCTTCAGAGCATCCTTCCCCTGAATTCGGACACAGCATAGGTGTGATCTAACCTCACTGCACAAAGAGATTACTTCTGATTAGATCATTTCCAAACTCATCCCGCCTTTCTACACAACTTGATTAGTTCTGATTGGATCTTGTTTATCCAGAACATTTTCGTCTTATTTTCATTCGTCAGTACATTTCATTATAGTTTTTGTCCTCTCGCATTAGTTTTTTTTTCTATTTATTGTCTTTGTTTTTGTCAGAAAAAGCACTATGTCGAAAATTAATAGTCACCAAAATGAACACTTCATGCCACGTCAATTTTTTCACTTTGACTTTTTCTGTTTTAGTTCAGCCCTCTGATCATTTTCATTTCCATCTAACAATGTGGCGTCACTTTTTGTACCTAACACATTAACCAGTCCATATCAGTACAGATATGCAGCATGACTGAGATATGAGGTATTTTCAATGTCAGTGACCTATAAATCTTTTTTTTGAGTGTTTCCCATTTGTGGTAGATTTTATGTGTGATTGAGCAGCATTGTAGTTGTTGCAGTTTGGCCTTTTGTAGCTGTTTTGTATCAACAAACTCGATGAAATGAAAAACAGAAGCTGTAATTCATGCTGAGTAAAACGCCGTGTAAATACAGTGTAACTTTGGCAACGTTTTTATGCCTTTTTTCGTGACCTGTTTTTAAAACTCTAATATTTCTCTTCTCTTTCTCTTCCATCTACTTTCTTCCTCGGTTTGTATCATCCTCCTTCCTCTCACTGTCGGTTTCTCTTCTTTCCATTCCCCCACTTCAGCACCACTTTTGATTGTTTCCCGTCCTTTTCCTCTTTCCTCTAACCTCTCTCATCTCTTATCCTGTGTCTTTGTCTTTCTGTGTGTGTGTGTTTTTCTCCTCCCCTCTGTCATTCCTGCAGTTCTCATCCCCGTCTCCCCGTTGTTGTTTCTCTCTCCCAGGGGTTTCCTTTAGCTTCTAATACAAGCTGACGGTGAATGACAGGCCAAAAGGACTTCTCTCTGATGCAGGGCGCCGGGGACAAGCCACATCTACTCTCTGTCACTCTCTCTCTCTCTCTTTCTGTCATACACTCAAATATAGATGCTGCCACACACTCAAATCCCCATTCTCCTTCTTCTTACCCATGGCCACATAACTCTTTTGCCAAGACAGTCAGCGTGGAGTGTCGTGTGTGTGTGTGTGTGTGTGTGTGTGTGTGTGTGTGTGTGTGTTAGTTGTCCAAGGTTGTCGCGCTCACACTGGAGAAGCAGAGCTCATTGTTTGTCAGTGTGACACTGGCCTGACTGCAGTTTAACTGGACTGACAGACAGGAGGAAGCTGTCACCACACAACCACTTTGTGTGCGCGTGTGTGTCTGAGTGTGTGTTTTTGTTTTTCCACAGCAGAGATTAAAGAGCAATCATGGGTGTCATATTCACTGCCTCCGGACACGAGCCCTGTCTCCTGTCCCGACTGTCTGTCCGTCCACCTACCAGGCTAATTACCTGTCTGTCTGTCATCCTCGCACGTCTGTCTGTCTGCCTGCTGGCCGATGATGCTGTGCAGCTACAGACTCTGAGGATGCGCAGTACTGCCATGACATTTTGGAAGTGAGATCACCAAAGTTCATCTTTTGGGGGTAAAACAGGGCATAGAAACTATAATTAAATCAAAGTTCATGTGTGGAAAAGACTTCTTCATGTAATCATTAGTGTAAAGACAGCATTAGTGAACAAAGGCAGTAGCTAAAGCCAGCATAAAGTGAAGAAAAATATGGCTTTAGTCAGTCAGCATATTGTCTGGAAAGAGTCCGATTGTCGTCACTGGACTAAAATGTGCTGTTTGGAAGTTAATTAGGTGTGAATGCTGAGAGGAACAAGTATCACATTTTCTATTTGCAGGCATATTTTAGTCTTAATACTTATTGCACATGGATACATGATATGAAATTAGATTTATTCTTCCTCTACTGCAGTGTAGGCTACACTATTGTTTTCAGCTATATCCATATAGACAGAGGTGGGGGTGTGTTTATGTTAATTTCCTTAACAGAAAAATCAAATGTATACTTCTATAGGAAACAAAATGTTTTAGATAATTTCGTTATTTGCGGTCCCTGAGTGTCACTACACAGCAGCACCATGGAGCTGGCTCAAGGCCACGAGGAGGCCTCTTAACGAAATCACACAGACAGCTGTTTCAGTTTAAATGAACGTTGCTTCCAAAACTACAGATCTGGAAGTAACTACCACTACCAGCAAATACTAGTTTAGTCATAATTTTTAAAAAAGAAGATTGGACAGAAGAGGTAGGCTCAAGAAAAGGGTCTGAGTTTACACCAAGCGCACATAAAGTGGCTCATCACAAGAACAAGATTATTTCTATCAAACAATAAGAATGTGTTGGCAGTTTATAAATAATTTGGAGCAAATCATTTTCAAGTTCCAAAATCTGTAATCATACAAACAAATAGAATTACAGTATTTCACACCTCCCACCGTGAGCTTCCACTTAAAGAGTACTAAAAAGTCTGGCTCGTCACATTGTCCCCTCCTACTCATCTACAAGAAAAAGAGCACCATAAGTCTTTTGTACTCTGCACACATACAAATGTCCTCTATAAACTGCCAAAGTATTACCACGGCTCTTTTTTTCTCTTGCTTTTCTCTTGGATAGCCGAAATGTTCCTGCTTCCTGTTTGAAGCCTGTTATTTGCTTCCTTTCAGGTTTTGCTATGATCACTTCATGCTGCACAATCATGTTTAGGTGGGTGGCAGTGTTGGGTGTAACATGTGTTACACCCAACACTGAGTGGCCCACAGCAGAGACATGGACATTACTTACTTCTTGTTATTGCACAAAAGGACAAGAGTGTGATTGTAAAGTGTACACTGCATCCAGGACAGAAACAGCTGCATGCTGCCAACACGACATCAGCTCTTTGCAAGCTTCAGTACAGAGAGCATGCTAATGCAAAGCTAGCCAAGAACCTAAAGTGATGTTAAAGCTGAGTGCCTGCTGACCAAAGCCCAGACCCTGATCTTCAACGCGTAACAAAGGCAGTGATGAGCAATCAGGCTGCAGCGTTTAATGTTCCTAAAATAGAATCACTGTGGTGATCGCTTTGAAGTCTCTTTAGGTTGGTTTTGATCTTTGCTTTGTGTTGTTAGCTTTGTGTTTTATGGAAAAACTAAAAGAAGGACTGGAAGTGTGTCCTCATTAGAACAGGGGTTTGTGCTGGTGTGCTGGACTGTTGTTAATTTGTAAGTATGTGACAGTGCGTTTCAGGTCATTTTACAGAGCAACAAGAAAGTAACGTAAGGAGCAGTGTAACAAAATACTTTCTGCATACTGCATTACTTTTAAGAAAAGTAATGTGTAATATAATTTTGTTTGAGTTATGTCCCCACCACTGGAGGCTGGTACATACCCACATAACATCCACAAGCATGCAAGGACCCAGAAGAACATTGCAAAGTTAAACAGAGGAGCAGTGTCACCCACTTCACCCCTCAGTGGTTTTAATTTTGCAGCTAATTGATAAAAATACTGCGATGGTTGGTCCAAAAAGAATAACTGATGTTAGAAATATAAATCTGTTGAATGAAATGATAAGAAAAGAAAAATTTGCACCTTGTGCAGCATATTTGTACCAATCACAGAGGAGGGTTTTTTTTTCCTTCTGACAGAATCTAACAAAACATGTGTGCTAATTTTGGTTGGTGCCATTGTTGCATATGGTAAGGATGGTAAATCACAGTCCTGTCATTTTTTACAAATATGCGTTGTTAAGGTTCAAAAATATAGGGAAGGAAACACAGGAGGAATGCAAGTAACCACACTGGTCCAAAGGGTAAAGACGATGATTTTAATGAAATGACACGCGTGGGAGAATGAGCGGACTCTGTAAGCAGACAGCCCCACAATCTCATCCTCCTAACATCAAAATACAGTTTTATATGCATCAGAGTATATTTAGTGACGCCTCTCATTGCGTCATCACATACATCAGCTTCAAAACCACAAATGTTCTATTTGACAACTTAAGGCACAATTAAAAGTACACTGGCTTCCATCTTCTCCCGGTGGTTTCCCGTAAGCCAGCTCAGCTCTCGCATCGTGCATCTACTGCTTCATCAGTCAACTTTCACCTACACCCTAACAGTGTGTGTGTGTATGTCTCTTGCGTGCACAGAGTGTGCATCTGCTCTCTGCACCTTAGTTGACCTCACGTAGGCAACCAGGCTAAGGCCATCCTGTGTTGTGATGATCTTAACTTCTATGTAAAATGTATAAACTCATTATACAAACCCAGACTCTGGTTTTGGTTTCACTTTTGCAAAAAAGCACGCCGTTTCCTGTCAGCCTGCAACTCAGTTTTCTCACCCACGGAAGACTATATGTAAGAATATAAAACATTCGAAAACCTTTAAATTTTAGAACAACCTGTAATAAACCTGTTAATATTTGATTATGATAACCCCTGTAATATAAATTATAACTGAACCTGTAATAAAACTAATATAATACCAATATATTTGAACATCTGAATGCATCTGAATGCAACATCACATGAAATGGTAATGACGATTATAAAATAGCAACAAATAATAGCAGTAAAATATTTCTATTCTCGATACTCCCTCTCTTGGTGACCCTTAAAAGGGTCACCATACACTTATAACATTACTCTGACCCTCTCTAGAAATGCCAGCTCCCCTAAGAACACTCCATGGGTAAAGTCAGGTTGTCCTTGGTCCCTCTCTCGTGGAAATCTTCTCCTGTAAAGGATAGAAAACACTTTCTCCCTACTATGCTCTAAGTTACTCTGTTCCTCGATTGTTCTCAAAACATGAACCTAATTTCATATTTGGTTTTTGACTTTTATTCCTATATAATCTTAAACATCACTCATCTCAATCTACAGCTTTCTAACAGTCTTACAGCACTGCTGTCATACGTTTCCTGTTTTCCTTATCTGATCATCAACATCCTGTACACAAAACTGCCACTGCTGCAAGGGCCTCTCATCTAAAGTCACCTTTCACAAGCAAAATCATCATAAAATCATTATAAGGGCTTATTCTACTAAAAGGATCAAAGAAAAACAACCATTTTAATCAACTAAGTTTAAGCATATAATCAATTACTCCTAAATAACTTTCATCATAGCTAAAAGCTGAACTCTAACAGTATTTTGAACTCCCATTTCCTGGGTGATAACCTGTTTGAATATATCATTTTATTTCATTTTGCTGCTTTTAATGTAATGGTACATTCTAATTATATTTTATCAGTCATTATATTTTATCAGTTTTAACCAAAATACATAAGCTTTTCCCCTTTGGACCTGGTTTAAAGCAAAAACTTGATCCCTTCAACAAGTATTTGTTATTCTGTAACTGCATTTTATATAAGAGGACTAATTTAGAACTGCATGTGTTATCTCCATATTTTACATGTCACCCAATTTAGTTACAAACGAAACTCCTATTCAGTTAAATGCTAAATGGATTTCAGGCCTTTTGCCTGGAATCAATACTATCAGGTCTTAATGAACTCTATATGTCTCTGTAAGCGTGTGCAATCCTTCAATAACTCAGGTCATTCTCACAGTAGATTGGCTAATCATAACGTTAACCAAAAGTTTATGACCCTCAAGAGACGACTCTCTGAGCCACAAAATGCACAAAAATGCAATGTGTATGAAAATCATTTCTACATATATAATCTCCAATATTATTCATTTGAGTCAGCGAGACTTTTAACATCCTCATAAAAGCTCTCCTCTACCCTAAAAATAAATCTATTTACTATCTGTTCAAAAGAAATCCCACATTTTCTACTCATAAAATCTTCACTATTTTCCCCAAAGCATATCCTTTATTCCCACAGTTTCCCCTTTAAGTTTGGTGTACAACTTCTTATTAACCCCAGCAATTTATCTTCTAAACAGAATTCAGTTCATTTTAATCCTTTCTTTAACAAGTCCTCAGTTTTACTATATCTAGATTATCAAACAACCCCAATCATTATAAAATCCTAGTAAAACCCTTTCAAATTAAACAAATTAAATCTTAAATCCTCTCTTTTTTGACACATCTCATGTGGCAAAAAACTCAACATGCTCCACCCAAGCTTAACAAATCAAAAGGAAAAAGGTTAGTCATTTCATTTCTCAGAACAGCTCAGCAATTGTCCTCTCCGGTGTTTTGCTCCAGCCCTGAAAACCTGTGTTTAAGGAACAAAATCAATTTAATCATCATGTCAAATCTCCTCAAAATCGTTGCTCCATGCAAAGTCTGGATCCTTGGAATTTCCTGAAAACAAAACCTTTACTCAACTCTCCCCTATATGATCCAATCTGTGTCATGACACAAAATAAACTTAAACAGAACAGTTATTAATCATGTGTTACCTCAGTTAATGGTAACTTAAGTTACATCAATGTTTCCTTTTAGCATTTTATAATGTATTAATATGGTCTAACCCAAATCAACAAAGCAGAAATTCACTCAAAGGAACATCAGCATCCCCAGATTTAAGTCTTCCACTTCTCCTGTTTGTCAACCTTTTATTTATTTCCCCTTGGTCCAACCACTCACATTCACTCCCATGCATTCACACATGATATTTTTGCTGATCTGCAGCCTTCGCATGACGTCATCAGATGCTCCACATCAGCAAAATCAGTTCAATCATTTGTTTTATTTCGTTTTCCTTTTTAGGAAAATAGTTCTCTATACTTTTGACTGGATTGAATCGATCAATCCATTTTTTAGACAGAGACTCGCCGCCGATCAGTCTCTGATTGTAATCAATTATAATCCGTACTGCCCACCTGATTTTTCGTACTTTGGTAACTTTGTCAGCGCCGTCCGTTCACTCTCTTCCAGGCCTGCTTAGAACAAAATGAAAAGAGAGCTGATTATTAGCTCATCAAAGTACAAAACAAAATCACCTGACAGGTTTTTTCCTGAGTGCACTACTACAAAAATTTTGGGGCCCCTCTCAGACATATCCCTGTCTAATCAAACACCCTCTCTGGAAATAATCAAACACCCTCAAAAATCTGAAACAATCTTAAATTTCACCCGTTCAACACACGAAAACCTCGTCAAAAGATCAAAGACCGTTTGCACAATGTCACCCTTCCTCACTTTACCATGTGTTTTCATTCAGCACAAAATAAAACCAATTTCAACCCCATATCAACCTTAAATTATAAATTTCCTGTCCAAATCTGCCCCTCTGAACAGACCTGACCACCGTAATCAAATATCCTGATACTTTACCATTATATATTTCTCCCAATACTCTTCAACAGCCCCGATCTCTCTTGAACTGAAAGCCTCCGACACACACACACACAGGAAGTGTCTCTGCTCCAGCTAATTTGCATAAACCCACAGCTCAACAGCCAACTTAACAAGAGGAATACATGTTTTAAACCTTATCACATCATTGAATTATTTTCATTTTTCTTTCTATACTAATCACTTACTTTGATAAATCAGTGCAAGAGCACTCCTAAGTAATTACTCCTCTTTTTGTTTTTTTTTTTCCATAACTCACTCCCTTGTCATACAGCTTCGTTTGAGTTATTCCACAACTCTATTTTATCCAAGTGTGTTTTAAGTGTATTTTCTCCAACATTCACACCATTTTAACCCTCATGAAATTAGCAGGCTGATTTAATTACGTATGTTTGTGTTCTTAGCCAGGTTTTAAATCATTATCTGTTCATTACTCTTCATGAGCTTATCTCTGTAAGGTTAGTGCATTTTCTGTTTGTATGTGTGATTCTTATAAATGTTTCTTTATGATCTTTGTGATCTTGTAAATGTTTCTTTTCCAGTGTTCCAAACTCCTTTTGACAGGGTGTGTTTTCTCTCTTTGGCTCATCACTGGTCATTGTGAATGACATTTCCCCTTCGTCTGTGCCCAGTGGCCTTACCTGTTAAATCCCGTCCCCTCCAGTGACTCCAAGGTCACTCCGGGACTTAGGTTCGAGCAATCGTGACTGCGCCTTGCCTTAGGTTGTCCCAGGGTTTCGAGGTGGGATCTTACCCGTCATGGGCTGTCCAGCCTTCCATGCCCGCCTACTACAGGAGCCAACTGGGCAAGAGTGTTATCAGATCTAGGGGACACACTGGTTCTGGAAATTAAAGGAGTGTAAACTGCTTTCTTTATTAAACTTTCCAACAATAATTTCACATGTAACAGTTTGTGTACGTGAATTTTCAATTCATTAATGTGATTGTTAGTTCATGTATTTATTTCTCTCGGTCTGTCTCTTTTCTAAACCCTGTAATTAATATAATTTTATTACTTTATTACTTTTTTTCTTAAAACATGCATCCGCTTCATCTTCTTAGAATTTAACTCTGTCTATTTCTCTGGGTGCTCCCCTGACATCATCAGTCACACACACCTTCCTCTCACACACACTTTTAAATAGAGCTCTTCCAAACATCAGGACAACTAACACTTCTCCACGCACAGGACCATTCTTTAGGTCAGTTTTATAGCATCAGTCACCCAATAATCTCTTAACTGGGCTTCCCAAGTGTATATACTTATGTGTTTTCAATCAGAAAAAATAAACTCAACCTGTCAAACTTTAAAACATCCTACTTTTCATCACAAAAGAAATATATTTCATACCCCTTTCTTTCATACACACTTTTAAAGGTTCTAACCTCTTTCAGACGCCATGACTCGTCTCACACACCCTGCCTTCTCTCTCTCAAACTTCCATTTTCCACTCACTCAGACAAATCATGCAGAGTCACTCAAATCAAATACTGACAGCCTTCATACAGTTAAAATCACGCAAAATACGCTTTCATACGAGTATTTTGGACATGCCTTCCATGATCAGAAAGAGCAAGTCAAAAGAAAAAGAAAAAGAAAACTGAAACCTCTCATCGTCTCACCGCTTCTCCCCACACACACATAACTGAAAATAAAACACACCAACCTTTATGGCTCACGAAATATACATCTATCAAAATTCAGTCATTTACTATACATCCACACTAATATATTCACACTGTATTTACACTCTCATAATAATCAAAACCAACCTCTTATATACAGGCATTTAGCAAAAAGCTCTCAGTCCTCTCGAAAACTGAAACCACCCTCTCTGCAGCGTCACTGCTGCTCATTTGCATTTACACACACAATCAGTGCACATCCGGCTGTGCATGACTGACAGAGACTGATCCTACTCATAGATCTCATATTTTATATTACAGACGTCTTAAATTACAACTGCACAGATTTTTTTTAGGCCTTGTCGCTCCTACAAATTTCGAAAATTTACCATAACCGACTCGAACGGGCAAACCTCAGGTTTTTTGCAATCAATTCACCAGACCAGACTCGAACTGCTCTGTCCAGATTTCTAGCCCTAACTTAATTTACCGGTAGCCAAAAAGCGCAAGAATAGGGACTTGAACCCTAGCTTATCTCAGGATGCCCTGTACCCCACGGTCAAGCCAAACCGAGCTAACCCTACTCGCGGTAGGTCAACAATGCGCGTCCGCATCGAGGAGGGATCATAACGTCCGGGCTATGCGCTTCTTAACAGACGCCGCTGTCGCCCTAGACAAATTTAGAATAATTTGAAACAACAATCTACACCCAACACAGGATTAAGATTGAGGACAACCCTCAACAGTTTTAGAGATTCCCCAGTCCTCTTCGGATGTTGCCCGAAACTATCCCTAGTCATCGCTAGGTGAAGGATAGATTTCTCTATCCAGCAGGGGCGTCACCTCCGAGAAAGTTCTTAAGGGTTGCATAACCAATGGGACTTGAACCCACACGATAACCAAATTCCCTATCATTCTAAAGTTCGCCGCAGTCCAACTGCTTTAATTCTCTTTTCATTCCTTTATTCTCATTACTCAGTACTGTCACTTATACTTCCTTATCATTATCATTACTTCAACCTTCAACTTTTCACCAAAATCAAAGCAGACATCTACCAGTAGTTTCAGTGAGTAGACTTTCAATTTACACAGCCCAATTTGACACACTTTGGTTCATAAGATCAACAGGTGGTGCCTACCTTTTGTTATATGCCGGCTTGTCACTCACTTTGACCACTGACCAATGCCTGAGCGCCTGACGCCCGGACCTTTCTCTCCGTCCTGTCTCACTTCCCCCCTCGGATGAAGCCCCCAAATGTTAAGGTTCAAAAATATAGGGAAGGAAACACAGGAGGAATGCAAGTAACCACACTGGTCCAAAGGGTAAAGACGATGATTTTAATGAAATGACACGCGTGGGAGAATGAGCGGACTCTGTAAGCAGACAGCCCCACAATCTCATCCTCCTAACATCAAAATACAGTTTTATATGCATCAGAGTATATTTAGTGACGCCCCTCATTGCGTCATCACATACATCAGCTTCAAAACCACAAATGTTCTATTTGACAACTTAAGGCACAATTAAAAGTACACTGGCTTCCATCTTCTCCCGGTGGTTTCCGTGAAGCCAGCTCAGCTCTCGCATCGTGCATCTACTGCTTCATCAGTCAACTTTCACCTACACCCCTAACAGTGTGTGTGTGTGTATGTCTCTCTGCGCGTGCACAGAGTGTGCATCTGCTCTCTGCACCTTAGTTGACCTCACGTAGGCAACCAGGCTAAGGCCATCCTGTGTTGTGATGATCTTAACTTCTATGTAAAATGTATAAACTCATTATACAAACCCAGACTCTGGTTTTGGTTTCACTTTTGCAAAAGCACGCCGTTTCCTGTCAGCCTGCAACTCAGTTTTCTCACCCACGGAAGACTATATGTAAGAATATAAAACATTCGAAAACCTTTAAATTTTAGAACAACCTGTAATAAACCTGTTAATATTTGATTATGATAACCCTGTAATATAAATTATAACTGAACCTGTAATAAAACTAATATAATACCAATATATTTGAACATCTGAATGCATCTGAATGCAACATCACATGAAATGGTAATGACGATTATAAAATAGCAACAAATAATAGCAGTAAAATATTTCTATTCTCGATAGCGTCTTTCCCAAGGAGTGTGAAAACCTTTACCATAGTTTTTCACTGTGTTAGGCTTTTATTTTATATGTTTAAGTTTAAAACCAAGCTACAGACAAAATATAGTGTTCACTTAAAAAGACTCCATACATACTACTTCACAGTTGTTGACATCTGCAAAGACATAAATGTGATTTTTCAGCAGCTAAAAAGAACATGGTGGAAGAGAAAAGTCAGGTCCTGCAGATTCCTGCAAAACAGTACACCCACACACACACACACACACAAGCTTGCACGTAGATAGAGGCAGCCTTCTAGAATAAAATGCACACTCACACACACACACATACTCAGGCACACAGAGCCAGGTAAGCAGAGAGGGATCAGGGTTAACCAGGCATCAGTGTGATGTACTATCTGGTGATCGGGGGCTTCCCTCCTGAGACCATGTTTGTATGAGCGCGCGCGTGTGTGTGTGACATCCATCGATGAAGTCATGTAAGCATGCCTTGTCACTGCGTCATACCTTTGCCTGAGATAAACTACATTATCCAAAAGAAACAGAAGCAGAGAGAGGGAGGAAAATAGCGAATGCCCTCTGCTTTATTTCTGCCCTCTTTTTGTTTCATTGGGGAGCTCAAGCTTTGCTTTCCGCCTGCTTGTACATGTCATGCATCTCAGAGAAATGCGGGTGACTAAACTCAAAGAGAAAAGCAAAGAGGCAATGGATGCACTTCACCACTGGGACATTACACAGGGAGCTTTTTAAGGAGCCACTGGTAGAGCAGACGTGGAGGCAGTCAGCAAAGTAGTGTGTCGTCCCAATTACTCGACAAGTTTGTGCCTACTTTCCTGTTTCCAAGCATCAAACTGACTCTCAGTCTTGGCACGCAGTGTTTAATCAAAGTAGAGGCTCGTGTGCAGTGTTGGGGAGTAACGGAATACATGTACCGCCGTTACGTATTTAAAATACAAAATATGAGTAACTGTATTCCGTTACAGTTACCGTTTAAAAAGGTAGTATTTAGAATACAGTTACTTTGTTAAAATAAATGGATTACACGGCGGTACTTCCCTGTTTCATATTGTCGCGGGTCAGGATTATTTGGGTTTGTTTGACAGCTATGTTCTGTTGCTCCAGACGGCAGCGTTACGGTTGCCATGGTTACAGGGCGACGCTCTCTCTCTCTGTTTGTTCCCTGGGTGAGAGAGCGCTTTTTTGTTGTTGTTGTTGTTGTTGTTGTGCTAAGCTAATAGGCAGAATGCTACAGACATAGCTCTAAAGAATGTAGCATCATGGGCAGTGTAGTCCCTGCCGCAGGGAGAATGGACTACCATACACGTTATATGTCTGTGAGCGAGGGAGGGAGAGAAAGGAAAAGTCCGAGCTGTCACGGAGCAGAAACGGGAGCTGGAAGCATGTAAATATAATAATAACCACAGCAGCCAAGAAGAGTGCCTGACGAGCCCAGCTGTAAGTAAGCTATTAAGACTCGACTGTACTCTGTGTTCGTGTTTTCCTCCGAAAACAATAAGTTCCGTTGGAGCAGCCTTTCAACGCCTCTCTCAGTCTCTCGCAAGCAAAGTGACCCAGACAACAAAGTAAAGCTAGTTTTCGGCTACGAGCCCGACACGGAACCAGGCATATTAGCCAGAGGTCCCTTTACTACGGTTCGGAGCCGCGGACCTGCAGCAACAGTAATAAATCACACAGCAATAGTGCATTCACGTAGTTGTAAAAAGCATGATAATATATTAAGTAATCCAAAGTATTCAGAATACGTTACTGTCATTGAGTAACGTAACGGAATACGTTACAGAATACATTTTGGGGCATGTATTCTGTAATCTGTAATGGAATACATTTGAAAAGTAACCTTCCCAACACTGCTCGTGTGTGAGGTCGTATATTATGTTCTTAAATGTTTACATTTTCACTTGAGTATGAAATAGTTCGGTCATTCATGCTGTAAACTTCAACAAACTTGTCCACTATCTGAAATCACAAAACACAGAAGCAAACAATATAAACAATATCTTATATATAAAACAAATGAGTCATAATAAATGTTCTGTTCTGTTCTGTTCTCAGACATGTGAAGCTGGAGACACTGGCAACCATAGTCAATTGTAGTCAAAGAAAGCCCTCCGCAAAGCCAGAACATCTTACTATTCGTCACTGATTGAAGAAAATAAGAACAACCCCAGGTTTCTCTTCAGCACTGTAGCCAGGCTGACAAACTGTCATGGTCCTGGGCCACGTTGGCCCAGTATTCTTAGTTTTCATGTGTTTTGTACTTTGTTCTTTCATTATGCCGTGGTTGCTAGGTTCTGCCAAGATGTTCCTTATTTGATTACTCCCTGTGTGCCCCTCTGTGTATCTGTGAGCCCTCGTTTCCCCTCCTTGTGTTTCATTCAATGTCTTCCCCAGCCCGTTATGTCTGTCCTCTCTCTCTCTCCGCCTGTCTGAACCTCTGTGCACTTCCTGTTTTACTTTGTCAGTCTCCCGTCAGTGTTGCGTTCACTCCTGCCGTGTCTTGTTATGATTATCAGTGTCACCTGTGTTCCCCGTGTGCTCCCACTTCCCTCGTTAACCCTCTGTGTATTTATGTCTGTGTCTCCCTCAGTTCTGTGTCGCGTTCTCCCTCATGGCTGTGTTTCCTGTGTGTTAGTTATCCATGTCCCAGTTTAGTTTTGTTATATTTTTTCGTGCTAGCCTGCAATAAAGCAGTGTTTTGAGTTCACTTTTGTCTCGGTGAGTTTTGCGTTTGGGTCCTTCTCCTGCCTGCACACAGCCGAAACATGACACAAACAGTCAGAGCTCTACTGAGCCAACCATCCCTTTAACGTTAACTAGTAATGACTTCATGAACTTCTTCACAAATAAAATTTTAATCATTAGAGAAAAATTACCAATAATCATCCCACAGATGTAATATTATCTACAGCTACTTTTAGTACCATCGATGTTAAGTTAGACTCTTTTCTCCAATTGATCTTTCTGAGTTAACTTCAATAATTAATTCCTCCAAACCATCAACGTGTCTTTTAGACCCCATTCCTACAAAACTGCTCAAAGAAGTCCTGCCATTAATTAATGCCTCAATCTTAAATATGATCAACCTATCTCTAATAATCGGCTATGTACCACAGGCCTTCAAGGTGGCTGTAGTTAAACCTTTACTTAAAAAGCCATCTCTAGACCCAGCTGTCTTAGCTAATTATAGGCCAATCTCCAACCTTCCTTTCATATCAAAATCCTTGAAAGAGTAGTTGTCAAACAGCTAACAGATCATCTGCAGAGGAATGGCTTATTTGAAGAGTTTCAGTCAGGTTTCAGAGCTCATCACAGCACAGAAACAGCTTTAGTGAAGGTTACAAATGATCTTCTTATGGCCTCTGACAGTGGACTCATCTCTGTGCTTGTCCTGCTAGACCTCAGTGCAGCGTTCGATACTGTTGACCATAATATCCTATTAAAGCGATTAGAACATGCTGTAGGTATTACAGGTACTGCACTGCAGTGGTTTGTATCATATCTATCTAATAGACTCCAATTTGTTCAAGTAAATGGAGAGTCCTCTTCACACACTAAGGTCAGTTATGGTGTTCCACAGGGTTCAGTGCTAGGACCAATTCTGTTTACATTATACATGCTTCCCTTAGGCAGCATCATTAGAAGACATAGCATAAATTTTCACTGCTATGCAGATGACACGCAGCTCTATCTGTCCATGAAGCCAGGTAACACACACCAATTAGTTAAACTGCAGGAATGTCTTAAAGACATAAAGACCTGGATGGCCGCTAACTTTCTGCTTCTTAATTCAGATAAAACTGAGGTTATTGTACTCGGCCCTGAAAATCTTAGAAATATGGTATCTAAGCAGATTCTTACTCTGGATGGCATTACCTTGGCCTCCAGTAATGCTGTGAGGAACCTTGGAGTCATTTTTGACCAGGACATGTCCTTCAGCGCACATATTAAACAAATATGTAAGACTGCTTTCTTCCATTTCAGTTTCAATTTCAGTTTCAGTTTTATTTGTCATATGCAAGTTAGCACAGGGTCAACATTGCAATGAAATGTGTTTGACGAGCAGCAGTCACTCAGCAGCATGGTACAGTAGAAGAAAATATAATAAAATAAAATAAAATAATTAAACAAAAAATAGAAAAATAGTAAAGAGCAAAATATTAGAGAGACGTGGTAAAAGAGAAAAGATGACTAAATATATATGTATCTATAAATATAAATATATGTACACTAGTGATTAAATAAGAAAATCGTGAAAAGAAATATGATGGGGGGGCAGATGGGATATTGCACAGGAATGAGCAGCAGAAAATTACAGTATTGCACTTTTTAAATATCAATATCAATAACAATAAAGTGGAGTGACCAGTGCAGATTAAACAGAGTACTTGTGAAGCTGTAGGACAGCTTCTGAGTGCATCTGTGTTGTGTGTGTTTAAGTGTTGTGGTTGAGGTGTCGTATGGCTTGGTGGTAAAAACTGTTTTTAAGTCTTGTAGTCCGAGCAGACAGACTCCTGTAACGTCTGCCAGATGGTAGCAAGGAGAACAGCTGATGTGCTGGGTGGCTGTGGTCCTTGATGATGCTGTGTGCTTTGCAGAGGCACCGCTGGAGATAAATGTCCTGAATGGCAGGAAGCCTCGTGCCAGTGATGTGCTCTGCTGCTTTCACCACCCTCTGTAGTGATTTACGGCTGCTGGCAGAGCAGCTTCCGTACCAAACTGTAATGAAGCTCATCAGCAAGCTCTCAATTGCACACCTGTAGAAATTTGAGGTGATGTTGGCGTTCATGCCAAACTTCCTCAGCCTCCTCAGGAAGTAGAGTCGCTGGCGAGCTTTCCTGATAGCAGTGTCTGTGTGAAGGGTCCAGGAGAAGTCCTCGGTGATGTTGACTCCAAGGAATTTGAAGCTGCTGACCCTTTCGACCTTGACACCGTTGATGTGGATGGGCTGGTGTTCCCTGACTCTTCGCTTCCGGTAGTCCACTATCATTTCTCTAGTTTTGCTGATGTTGAGAGTCAGATTTGCGCAACATCTCTAAAGTTAGAAATATCCTGTCTCAGAGTGACGCTGAAAAACTAGTTCATGCATTTATTACTTCCAGGCTGGACTACTGTAATTCATTATTATCAGGAAGTCCTAAAAACTCCCTGAAAAGCCTTCAGCTGATCCAAAATGCTGCAGGAAGAGTCCTGACAGGGACTAGAAAGAGAGAGCAGATTTCTCCTGTTTTGGCTTCCCTTCATTGGCTTCCTGTTAAATCCAGAATTGAATTCAAAATCCTGCTCCTCACATACAAGGTCTTAAATAATCAGGCCCCATCTTATCTTAATGACCTTGTAGTACCATATCACCCTATTAGAGCACTTCGCTCTCACACTGCAGGCTTACTTGTTGTTCCTAGAGTATTTAAAAGTAGAATGGGAGGCAGAGCCTTCAGTTTTCAGGCCCCTCTTCTGTGGAACCAGCTTCCAGTTTGGATTCAGGAGACAGACACTATCTCTGCTTTTAAGATTAGGCTTCAAACTTTCCTTTTTGCTAAAGCATATAGTTAGGGCTGGACCAGGTGACCCTGAATCCTCCCTTAGTTATGCTGCAGGTGAGCTTCCCTCCCTCCAAGACATCTACAGGAAGCGGTGCCTGAGGAAAGCGGGGAGGATCATCAAGGACTCCAGTCACCCCAGCCACAAACTGTTCAGACTACTTCCATCAGGAAGGAGGTTCTGCAGCATCCGGTCCCGAACCAGCAGACTGAGAGACAGCTTTTTCCACCAGGCCATCAGACTGCTGAACACGTCATAGACACCTCACCCTCACTACTGGAACTTCAACATTATGCACTCCATACTGTACATTAATGCCACTGTTTTGCACATACCTACCTCTGTATATTTTATATTTTATATATCTTATTTTATTGTTTACTCTATTTCATTTGTAAAACATGTATATACACACACACACACACACACACACACGTAGAAAAACATATTTAGTACACACATTCAGTAATGTATATACCTTTATATATGGTACATATATTTATTACTTTTTAGATTAGCCATTTTTATATTTTGCTTGTTGCACGTTATTGTATTTTGCACAACTCTGTTGCTTGTGAAGCTTGCACACAAGAATTTCACTCGCATGTACTGTACCAGTGTACCTGCACATGTGACGTGACAGTAAAGGTGATTTGATTTGATTTGATTTGATTTGCAATAGACGTAGGCTGCCGGGGATTCCCATGATGCATTGAGTTTTTCCTTTCCAGTCACCTTTCTCACTCACTATGTGTTAATAGACCTCTCTGCATTGAATCATATCTGTTATTAATCTCTGTCTCTCTTCCACAGCATGTCTTTATCCTGTCTTCCTTCTGTCACCCCAACCGGTCGCAGCAGATGGCCCCGCCCTCCCTGAGCCTGGTTCTGTCGGAGGTTTCTTCCTGTTAAAGGGAGTTTTCCTTCCCACTGTCGCCAAAGTGCTTGCTCATAGGGGTCATATGATTGGTGGGTTTTTCTCTGTATGCATTATTGTGCGATCTACTGTACAATACAAAGCGCCTTGAGGCGACTTTTGTTGGGATTTGGCGCTGTGTAAATAAAGCTGAATTGAACTGAACTGAATTGAATTGAATTGAATTGAATTGAATTATCTGTAGCTAGAGTATATTTTGGGTAGGAGGTGTTGAGGCTTTCAAAGCCCAACAGCCTGATTAGATTTAGATCTAAAGCAGCCACAGAGGGGAACATGAGTACCTCTAAAACATTCATGCGTGGCTTAGCTTTCACTACATATATAATTATAATGTGAGTATTGTTACAATTTCTTTGTTAGGCTGTTTGTGTAAGAATGCATTAGAACAGTTGTTTTTATTTCAGAGCGTGTGCAAAATGAATATTACAAGGAAGGCTGTGCTACACTGAAAAAAAATTGGAGTGACATTTACTTAAAAAAAGCTAGGCAACTTTTTCCACACAGAAAGTGCTTGTAATTTTTACTCGGGCTATTTCAAAGTAATATTTACTTACTAGAACCATCTATTTTTTATGTGAAATACACAAGTAAATTGCACTGGCAATACTCATCTATAGATTGTAACTTTTACTCAGAATACCATTGCATCCAATTACAAAACCCAAGTGAACATTGCTGATATTTCTTTGTGTTTCTTACTCATCTTTTCTTTGTTATATTCTATGTAATTATTAAGTAATATTTATTATGAATGTACTAGTTAATATTAATCGAAATGAATAAATATTTTTATTATTCTATTAAATAATAAATCAATATTTTCCAAAACAAATATTTGCAGCTTAAGGGACACTTTTATTTCACAGTAGAAATGGCATAGATATATTTAAAATATCTACATAACATTATAACCACAAAAAACATGGCCATAGAACTTCTTGCTCGCATATTTCAAAACAGAGCATATACACATGTACAAAAAAAACCATCCTATTCAAAAACTCAGTGTGCACTGTCCCCTTTCTACTAATCAACTTTCAGAACACATACATCAACTCTGTCCATTAACAGTTGCAATCACTACCTTTGCAGACATTCTCAGAATGTTCAGGACAGAAAGAAGTTGTATAAAACTGAGCAACACTTGAAATTACTGTCAGAAAACAGACAAAATGCAAACAAATTAATTGTGCTGGACAAAAGCACAAATAACACTGGAACACTCACGCTAAAAGTTTCTTGTGGCGAGACTGGACCTTTGGTGACATTTTAAGGATGTCAAGCTCAAGAAACAGCTTCTGAAATACCTCAAACGTATATTTCAGTTTCAGTGGGTAACTTAAGTTGACAGCATAGATGACACCCATGAGCAGCAGGCAAGCGTTTGTCACACTTCCGCAGTCCTCCAGAATTTCTGTCCCCTCAATGATGACCGACACGTTCACAGGATCTTGGTTTTCCTGTGCCACACTGGGATAGATTACAATGATCTTCATCATGTGATTACTGCAGTCCTCTTTCAATGCTTCTTGGCTGACGTCCTGTGAAAACAAACAAACCACAATTAGAAATAGCTAGAATAGATTCCAAGTAAAAGAAAAGGCTAAGAGAAAAAATGTAAAAAATAAAAAGAGGTATACTCAATTTAGTATACTCAAATCAAACAATATTCATATGGCACTTTTCATACGTAAAGTTACAGAACGTGCTTCACAGAGGCTGACCCTGAGACAAAGAAAAACACTTTTGGGGGCCATCCAGCCTGGAGCTGTCCCCCACGCGTGTTGGTAGACCAGAACCATTAAATCATTAAAATAGGTTATAAAGGTATAATCAAATTAAATACTCTTTTGCTCATAAAATAAAGTTAATAAGTGATCGTTAAATAGTCAGAAAAAAATCAGACAAAAGGCAAGTTAAAGTTTAAGGCAGAGAAGATAAAGATTAAATATGATTTAAAAATAAAGGGTAAGAGCATAAAGATTTAAGAAATTAGTTAAAAGCCTGATTAAAAATATTAATTTTGAGTCTTTTTTAAAAAACATCACGAGTGTAGAGAATCTTTGACCTTCAATATATCATCACAAGTGAAGACCAGATTATAAGGTTAGACAATAATTTTAATACAGTCATTATGATCATCAGATACCTGATGGTCTTTGATCAGCTCCTCTCCACTCTCTCCAAGATACTCAACTAAGCAACGAATGATAATGTCCCTTCTGCCATCGACATGATGCTATTAAACACAAATAGAAAATTTATTGCAGAAAATACACAACATAACATATGTAACATACATACATAACAGCACATACAGCTGTAAACAGAAAGTTACCCATGGAGAATGTAAGCCTGCAGCTACATTCTAACGTTGTGAAGTGTGCAACTTAACATGAATTTCTCAACGATGTGTGTTAAGACAAGAGTCCAGTGCATGTCATAATCTGTGGGTCCAGAAACTGTCTCTGCCCAGTGAGGAAAGTTTTCTGCCTCATCACTGGACATGCAAATGAATTTTTCGCAACATATCAGTACCTCCTATCACAATATTAGCCAGTCAAGGACAGGAATTCCCACACACAAGAGTAATATTTTGGGAAATAATTGTATTGGAGTCTATGGGCAGCAGGAAGGGATCTCGCTGCACTCAGAGGGTCACTTTGAAAATTCTGTAAATTTCTCTGCTTTTGAGTGAATATTAAGGGAGAGATGACAGGTTTGTATACACTTGTAGAGACAATCATGTGCATAAATTGTTAACTGTGGCCACAGTGTCAGGATCAGGAGAACAGTTTCAGCCAACACAGACACTGATCAGATTAAAGGACAAGTTCAGTATTTTACACTTAAAGCCCTGTTTTCAGTTTATGATGACATCGAACGATTTTGATTGAAATTTGGACACATGCTGCTGGCCCGAGCTTTTTTGGTTTCTGTGGTAGCACACCCCCACCTCCACAATGGCTGCATAGGTGCACTGGAACAATCCTTCCTAAAACGCATAAAACTGTCGTTTACAAAGACGTGAAACTCACCGAGTGGTCAGGAGTGTTCACTGATATGTTCACACACAAATCGTTGCAAAAGATACTTTCCAACTGGTTTTTATTGTAGTTTTTGTCCAACTCCATTGACTTGTATTAGATGTGCTGTGATGTACGGTATTAGTCCGCCGCTTTTCTATTCTATTATTCAAGCTCTCGGCGGAAGAATGTACAGGTGTGAGGCGTTTAAAAAAAAATAGGTCCACAGTTTTACAACAAATGGTAAAACACCTGTTGGAAAGCATTTTTGCAGCAATTTGTGTGTGAACATATCAGTGAACACCCCTGGCCACTCGGTGAGTTTCACGTCATTGTATGAAGCCATTGTGGAGGTGGGGGTGTGCTACCACAGAAACCAAAAAAGCTCGTGCCAGCAGCATGTGTCCAAATTTCAATCAAAATTGTTCGATTTCATCATAAACAATCTGAAAACAAAGCTTTAAGTGTAAAATAACAAACTTGTTCTTTAAATAAGAGTGACACATTCTCAGTGTATGACCTCATCTTTTCCATTAGATTATGTAATTAAAATAATTTAAAATTTTACCTTATTCAGTGAGTCCAACATTGGTTTTATTTTGGTCCCTGCAGTCCCGCCCTTCCTTGAAACATCTCCAGGAGTTTGGTGGTGTACCCGTCCAATCTGGACAAAAACGTTCGCTCAGATGAATTGTGGTTATTCGCTTAAACTCCTCTTTGATCTGAAATGAGAGATAAAAACACAAAATCATGTCAAAGATGACTCATGAGATCTCACATACACTTAGTTGCTGCATGAACAAGAACTGGATTTACCTGATTTTCACAGAACAGAGAAGGCCACCTCTCTAAGAGGTCTTGGATTGCGGGCAATCCTTGACAACCTCTTTTCTTCTCATAGCGAAAGACTTCTCCATTTTCTCATTAATTGCCCTCTCATTGTTCTTCTTCTTCATTTCCTTCAGCAAATCTAGTCTCTCCATCTCTAAGGTTTCCTCAGTCTCACCGAATGGCAGTGGTGGCAGATAGTTGACTTCAGCTTTTTTTGCCCTTTTAAAGCCTTTAAGTGAACCCTCTTCACTGGAGCATCGTCTCTTCAGTGTGTTCACCTCGAGCTCTGGAATGGCTAATTGCCGACCTCTTAACTTTGCCCTGTAGTTGCCCATTTTATACTTTATCCTCTGTTGACAACCATATAGGCCATTAAAAGACCCTGGCTCTTTGAGGCATGGGTATTTTGCTACCAAGGCTTCAGCAACAGCTAAAATCTGGACGCCAGTTGGATATGCTGTGAAGCCAAATATAGTCTCTGCAAGCTTCTCAAGAATGCTACTAGTTACGCTTGGGTTGTTCAAAAGTGTGCCATCATTTTCATAAGCTTGCTTTCCTGCTTCCAGTGCAAGGTCTATATCATAAGAGAAGTCTGGTATTTCAAACTTAAATGGCCATGGCTTAGACCTGTAGGATGGTCCACTCTCATCTGGGGAGGACAACAGGATTGTGTCGCATACAGATGAGGAGCTTGCTTCTGTAGATAGTGGAACTGGAGATTCGACTTCTGACATGTCCACAGTAGTGAGACTCAAGATTACTGGTTCAGTTTTTACTACTTTGAGGTTAGCTTTATCTTGTACTTCCTCAATCGAGGTCAAAGTGAAGAACTGACCGTCGAAATCCATGTCCTGGTACATAACAGTGAATGGTCCTGTAATATCAAATGTCTCTCGAAGAACATCATTGAGGTCCTGAAGTGTGCTTGGGATTCCTGCAGGTAAAAGTAGTTTGTGGACATCATCCTCCCCAAAAATTATCCGCAGTTTCGCTGAGCGTGCCATATCAACAGGAAGAAGCTGCAACAACAGAGAAGAGAACTACATAGACATTTATTCACAAGCTTCTCTCCTCACATTTCAAAAGGATAGGCAAATGTGGTGCTTTAAAGTTGTCAGGCGTCTTCCTGCAAGGGTGTATGAAGCCAAAGGATAAAAATCTTTAAGCTCTCTTTGCTCAAGTAACTGCACACTCCCTGTGTTCTCCAGCTCATAACTCCTCAGGTGTTCATTGTACCATGTATTTTGTTGTCTCACGAAAAAAGTCAGTTTGTTACAAATCACCATTATCTGTAACACTTCAGAAAAGTCAGGCAGTCCTGCAGTGGAACCACAACACAACAACATTCCCACTGCATAGTTGGTGCCTAAACTGCACACATTATTGGCAACATGCACAGCTGTAACAGCAGGGAATCTGCATTTCACCAGGTCTTTTAGATCATCCTTAAGCACATCTAAAGAAACCTCTGTTGTTTTTGTGACTGCAAGTGATGGTTTGACAGAATGTGATTGATGATATGCAACCATGAGCTGGTGCTTATTTGCAAGGGACAGCAAAATATTCCTGAAACAACCAGTGACCACTTTCTTGAAAAAGCTGTGTTTGGCCTCGAATCTCATTGTCCAGAGGGCAGCTAGGGGGCCAAATTCCCAAATGAGCTGAGAATAGTGCTCAAGGAAATGGTGCTTGGGAATGAGCTTATGTTGGGGGAAAACATCAAGGAATCTGCTTCGGTGTTCTGAAATGATGCTGTCAAGATAGCAAATGCTTTCTTCAGTATGGGCTCGAGACATGACAAGGTCCACAATGTCTTTCAGTGTCATCAGCATCTGCCATACAGGCTCTTGTTGGGGTACTTTTAAACCTATAATCAGAGGCAAAAGACGTAATAAGCACCAATTTTCATGTGCATTGCCCCCTACTGATTTTCGAGTCGAAAAGTTAGCAGGAATGAGATGAGGGCGATTTGTTTTATCACTCCACTTGTATGGGAAATTGGACATGGCATCATTCAGTTCCATGAGAGAAAAATATTTTTTCTTGATCAAGTTATCAAATGCCAAAGCCAGTTCCACTGGAACAATGCCCTCCAGCAGATCATGTAAAACATCTGGAGGGTAACCAGATGTAACATGAAAATGCTCAAGTTTTTCTGACAATGCACACTGTTTTTTTACACCATAACAATGAGGGTGATCTGGACTAGACACAGCTGTCTGTACATGCAGTGTATGTTGATCTTTGGTTCTTTGATGAAAAGACCCAGATCTCACTTCATTGGACTGAAACTTGGGATCGCTCCCCAACACAAAACCGGCAGATGTATGACCCTGCAAAGCTTTCGACAAATCCTGCCACAGAGTGCGCTTCAAATTATCTGCCACCACACTGACCACAGTCCCTTTAATGGCTTTCCCTAACGCTGGAACAAAAGACCATCTTTCTCCAAGCTTTGGATATCTGTTAACAGTGGCTCTAAAACTCGCTGGAATCCAAACTGCTTGGTGTCTTCAGCCTTACACAGAATTGCAAGGTAGATTGATGTCAATGTGGAACGTAACTGCACCGGAATGTTTCCCAACACCCAATAGACAGCTGTGACTTTGTGCTTTTTTGAGATGTCCCAAGAGGATTACATACCTCAAAGTCATCAACGTACAGGATGAGACTCACTCTGTTCTCCTCTACAGAGAAAAACTTGTTGTTTTGATAGTGAGATCCATCACGAAATGTCTGGTACTTAAAGTCATTTTCAGTTTTTTTTTCACCTTCAAATGTGTTTTCTTGAAAAGACTTACTTAGGACCTGCACCAAGGAGGGCAATATTGGGACATACTCAAAGGTTTTGCCCTTTTTTTTTATTGGGACAAGTTAAACCTAATCGTTACCAGTGTTGGTCAAGTTACTTGAAAAAAGTAATCAGTTACTAATTACTGATTACTTCCCCAAAAAAGTAATCCGTTACTTTACTGATTACTTATTTTCAAAAGTAATCAATTACTTAGTTACTTAGTTACTTTTTAAAACACGATTTACAACCTGAATAGGTGATAAAGCGATAGATCTTTCAGCCCAATTCTACTTTTTCTGCATAATCCATCATACAAAATGTAATCAAATGGAAAAGTCTCTTTTTAAAACTTTAAACTTTAAATCTTTTAACATTATGCATCAAGCAAAAACTTAATTATATGCAACATTCTCTGACTGGAAGAAATTTGTTTAACAATTAAACCTATTTTCTGCACATTCCAGCACATAAAATAAAATATGTTTTTGTGTTTACACTCACTCTTTCAAATACATGAAAGTAAAACACAGCAGAAAATAAATAAAATCAAAGACTAGCGGTCCTGTTGCTCTATTTTCACCTGTAAAGCAGGACTGGGTTAGGCGGAGGTTTACCCTGGTGCAGGTGTGCCGCAGCGGTCAGTGGAAGAATCCGCGAGTTTCTCTGTGAATTTCACATTACAGTCGTAGCGCACTCGGTGCTTGCTTGGAAGTTTAGGGTTTTTTCGCTGTAAAAAGAAGTTTTCTTCCCACGCACAATGGACACTAATGTTTTTGTCACTTTTATGGAATCAAACTCAAAATAAGGTCAGTACTTCCACGCTTTAAACGCTGCATGCTCATACTCTCTCGCACTTGATATATTATGATCTGCACACAGCTGTTGTCACGAACGTCGCACTCGCCACGTCACTGTCATGAGACATTCTTGCAAAAATCACGGTTTTAGTAACGCAGTAACGCAGCGTTCCTACGTGAAAGTAACGGTAATCTAATTACCGTTTTGCAATAGTAATCCCTTACATTACTCGTTACTTGAAAAAAGTAATCAGATTACAGTAACGCGTTACTTGTAACGCGTTACTGCCCATCTCTGATCGTTACTAATGTGATCTTACCTTGTGGAGTTCAAATTAGCAGTCAGAAGGTCCTATGTTCTGTTAAAAAAAAAAAAAAAAAAGGTTAGCTATATGCTTTTCAACTAATTTCTACTAACTCAAGGATGCACATTGATATTATTATTATTATTATTATTTTTATTTATTTATTTTTTTACATATGTCAGCTCGGTGTCAAATTTAAAACAGGTCAATATGAAGACTTGAGTGAAATCGAGCGCGTACATCGTTTTTTTGTTTTTTGTTTTTTGGTTTTCAAAATACACCTCATGGCAGCGGTGCAGCAATTATTTTAAACTGGACCGTGGTCGTTTTATTCACAAAGACGTTAGTTAAGGCAGCAGGCGTGTGTTGTTTAGGTGGCCATCTAAGCTGTAAAGTGCTGTGGGAAATTCTGGACATATCTCCTGCCAGGAAAGTTAGTCAGCAAGTCTAGCAGGAAAATACACTATTTGCTAGCGCAGCTGCTTTCAGTGCGGAGAAACTGACTTAAGTAGGTGAGCCAACAGGAACGTACAAAGTTTGCTCCGCTTAAAACTTACATTCATGGTTCCACTTCTTCCCGTTTCCGTCAAGTCTACCAACCGTCGAAATGTGGACCACCATGGTATGTCTGAAGAAAGACCGCTCAAATGTTGGGAGGGGCTTTGACGTCATGCTCCGAATGCAGAGAAGGTGGCCATATTCACTGATGTCACTCCATTACATTTTACTTGGAAATATCAACTAATTAAGCCAATGAATTGGTTTAGTGAATATTACTTGGATCGAATGATTCAATTTACATACAAAACTGAGGACACATAATTACAAACAATCCTCAAGTAATGCACTACAAGAAAAACTGCTATTTTAAAGTAATAGCACTGAATTTGTATTTTTTTGTAAAATTTATATAGATAATTGAAATAATAATTACAGGGCCAAAAAAACATTTTTTTCAGTGTATATGTAGCAGTTGTCTCTGCCTCACACCTGATGCTGACCTGATTGTACAACGTCCCTGTATCAGCGGTGTGTCCTGATGCAGCGGGCTGCCACAAATCGAATAAGTCCTTTGAATTTACAGTCGATCTGGCATGAGATTAATTAGCATATGCTCTTGCTATTTATAGTCATATTTTTGAAGCAGAGCTGCCATTAAGTGAATTATGATGTGTCACCAGATATAGCACTTCTGATAAAATAATCAAATCCGATATGTAAAGCACAGACTATAATCTCATTTTCTAGACCTTATTACATTTTGTTGACAAGATATTGGCGTATCTGATGGTTGCTGGCCCCTGACAGCCGAGTACACAGCAAGGATGTCATGTCCTATTTAAAATGCCCCACTATGCTCTGAGTAAAGATCGAATTTACAAAAAAATAAATGCTTACCTGTGCAATCAGCTTATGTACAGTTACAACAAAAGCTATAACTGAAATATTTTTAGAGTTCGTTGTGTTACGCAAAGTGACAGTTTTGGATTTTGGAACTTGGTTTTGTGTTTCTTCAGACTAGTTTCAACCAAAGTAATCGATAATACATTAAAGGTCAGTTTACATCAGGGGGATTTACAGGTTTTTTAAGATACAGTGCTCAAAGGTTCAAAAGTAAGAGTTTGGCCACATCCATGTGTATTTTATACAGAGACTCTTTATTGTTATTTTAGGTAAATATAATAGTTTGGTTGATTCCCAGAAGAGCTCACAGATATCTTAGAGTTGACTGAAGTTGGAGACTTTCTATTTGTAAAGTTGTCTGATAGTATGAGGAGTGAAAAGGTGAGGAAGCCAAGTAGGAGACGAGATATCAAAGGTAAACAAGTGCAAATAAGCAAATAACCCCTTTATGACTGCACAGCAACTAAAGGGCGCTCGCCAGCACGTAGGTGTGTATGTTTCATCGTCAGCGATTAAGAGAAGAGTTCATGACCAGAACCTCAGAGGATTCATCGACTGTACTGTGACGAGCACGAGGAGATAATGACTGCATTGTTAAAGAGTAACGTTGGTGTTGCTGGTAAAAACAAATGGGCATAATAATACTTTATCCACATGAAACAGCAGGTCAGGTTTATTGTTGGCATTCTGAGTTTAGTCATACTGGGTGTATTTATATCCGACCTCTTTATACGGCTGCTGTCTATCTATAATGTGCTATTTAACCTGTTTTAGTGTATCTACAGTTGCTGTGCATGCAAGTTACTTTGCATCCCACAGACATCTGGGTGACTTCTCTCAGACTTAAGACTTAACAATGCTGAAGCTCATTTTATTCTGGTGTGTGTCGCTGCTGCTCTCCATATCTCTGACATTACATGAAAGTGCTGGGAGGTCTGCTCTCCCCACATTATCCTCATGGAAGGACGGTGAGGTCCCAGAACAGAGCCATAATGCCACAATATTAATTACGTCAGATGGAAATAACCATCTCCTTTTGACTATAATGGTCCTGACTGACATGCTTTTATTTGGCATCCTGTCGCTGGGGTCTTTTTATTTTTTTAAACTGTGGAGAGAGCACTCAGCAGAAACAGGCAACAAGCTCTCTGCCATCAATATTGCATGATATCCATCTACTATCAAAAACAAAATACACCCTCTCAGGAACAGGCGTAGTTATCTAAAACTGTGCGTTGAGTGCGTATGTTTTATGCACAGATAGCAAATAAAAAAAAAGATTTTTAGATGTAATAGGGGTTAAATGATCAGAGTCACTGGTAATTATAACCCTTACTCCCTCGGTGTACCTACTCTACTGGCATATCAGATATCTTGGGATAGAAACTTGACACTCTGTCTGGCCTAGAAATAATTGTTTGACAGTTGGGCCATTTCTGTTTTATTCCATCTTCCATGAAAGCTACACAATCTCCATGAGTCCAACCTTCACCCTCAAACTAGTCTGTCAGTCCCTGTTCCTATAGGAACAGATTTACCATCATGGAGCTGTTATTAGTTGAGAGGATTTGGGAAAATGTTTCATTTTGTGCCTGGGACATGACTCACGTTGACATGCTCCTGTGTGCACAAGTAAAACATGGCTCAACATCGCACTGTGTATTACATCAGTGCAGACAGAGGAAAAATAAGCAACGTCTAGAGGGGATGAATCAGTCTCTCACGGTCTCACAGTTATAATGGGTGATTTTAACAGCCATTCAAAATGGCTTCTCCATTGTTATATTCAAAAACAAAGATTTATCTCTTTTTTTAGCTTTTTTTTTTTTCATTTCCAGACTGACAGTACAAAGAAAATGTCAGCAGTTTTCTGTCATTTTCAGTAAACATAAACAGTATTTTTTAAAATCACATTTCTGATAAAACCTTCACTGGCCTGAGTCATGAGTCACTAATCATTCAGGTCCTCCCAAAACATGTTTGTTCCATGAAAAATAAATACATGTACATATATCAGTAGAAAAAGAAGAAAGACAGGCCGCATGATATAATAAAACTAATGCTGGAATATTTCATCTTTAATGTTAATATAACTGAAATTGGCCTTAAAGCTGGTAGAAAGCTTGTCTGGCTATCAGACCTTATCAGCATCGTTCTTTAGATGAGCCTGTGTTGGACTCCAAACGTAAGAACTGACCATATTTGAGTGATTGGAGTGCAAAGTTATAAACTAACACTACAGCAAGCTGGGTTATCGTGGTGTATCCGATTATGGCTGACCACGATGCACAGAAATACAAATCAAATGCAACAATTTCACCCACTGAAACACAAACCTGTACCTCAGAGCAGGCCATATTGTTTGTCAGATAAATGCATTAAAATGCAAACAACAACACAACAAACACACTTTCCAGTACAGTCACTTGAATTGGCTGGGTAAGCCCTTTCAGAGAGCTATTTATGACATACGCCTAAAGTCGAGTCTTCTCAGTAATCACATGAATGAGTTATGAAAATTAAAACCTCGCCGATCATAAAGACATTAGAAAAACATCCGGAGAGACTAAAGCCATTTTTAAAGCTCTAACATGGGATTTTAGATTCAAAGTTCTTGCTATTTGAAAAATACTTTGTAAAACTATGCGTGTTATGGAGAAGTGTTTGCCAGTATCACACTCCTGAAGTAAATGTGGGGATTGGTTTTTCACTAAACACTGTGTTGGTTCATGTTGCATTTCAAGTTGTTGCAGCTTGTTTGCGTCTGCTCTGACTACGCAGGTGGTACTTTGCCCACATCACTGCTCTAAAGCTGGTGGCAGTGTACTGAGATGAACTGTCACTTAGCCGTTTAACACAGTTATTATATTATACAATAAAGTACGTAGGACATGCCCAGATATTTTTGTAGGGGTTGTGTAATATTCATTTGAGCAGTTATCTGGATTCATTTCTTGTTTCCTGACAGAGCCCACTGTAGTATTTGTTTATACACTGTTGTAATATATCTATATCACGGCTAAAGCACTTCTGGATGGATGCAAACTGCATTTCATTGCCTTATACCTGTGACATGTGTAATGACAATAAAGTTGAATTCTATTCTATTCAGTGGTTTCAATCTTACCTTTATTACCTTTATTAAAAAAGAACCAGTTTCAAATGTTGATAATGTGCTTGAATATTTTCAAAACCACTGATAATTTGCAGAAGTGAAAAATAAAGCAGATGTGGAAACGATGGCAGTATTAAAGAAAGATGACGTCTGATTCTGACCTTTTCTCTCATTCACACTAATACCCCCCTGTGCATAAAAACTCAATTTCCCACAGTTCCCAGGGTACGACCCCTCTTTTTGTTACATTCATAGACTGAAATAACCTGATAGCAGTTCTAGAGTCCTAAAAGGGGTGTTGGCCTTGACTCTTCACTCTCACACCAATCTGATTAGCTGTCAACACCCCAACCCCACTCAACCCATCCCCACCCGTTGGCTTTACCTATTTCTCAGTGTCCAAGTTGCTTTGGTTCTCTCTGTATGCCCCACAGTCTCTGTAAAGAACCATTTTCTAAGTCTGCTTCACCTTGTCTTTGCACATTTTCTGTAAATCTCTGAGTTACCACAGTGCAGAGATACATACATCATATTTGTTAGAGGATAAAGACAAGAAGAGAAAAAAACAGGTGTAACAGGTTTAAGAAGAGGTAGAAAAATAATTTAGAGTACACACAGTAGAGATCTTCTGTGGGGCTTTTACTTTTATGGTTTGGCGCACGTGTCTTTGTTCTTGCATGTATGTGTGTGTGGGTTTGTGCACACATACTGTATCTGTCTCCAGTGTATACTCTCCACTCAGTGAACAATAATAATCCTCAGTAAAGTAACAGCCAAAGAATTAAACCTTCACCTGATGGTGTCCCTCACGGCTTTTAACAATTAACACACACACAGACACACACGCACACACACGCGATACATAAATGCCCATCCATATGGTTTGCAGAAAATGCCACCCACTTAAGACTTCCATTGAAAATTCAGAACATGCATGCATTTGCACATGCAAACTGTGAGATTTATGCATCCCTGGGGTAAAAGTTCCCCGATGTTTATACTGCGCATACAAGTGTGTGAAAAGTATGTGTTGTAGCTTACAGTGTTAGTCTGTTTGGATGCAGTAGTGGGACTGATTCTTCTACTTTCATTTTGACTGCAGGTATATAGGCTTCGATGTTCTGCTTGCTTGCATGCGTGTGTGCGTGGTGTGCGTATGTGTGTGTACAGTCTGTGTAAGGTGTATGTAATAAAGGTTTTCATTTGGTTATGAGGCTTCAGAAGGGCCGTCCAGAGAAGCCTTAGATTGGATCTGCTGTGTGTCCGAGGAGAATGGGAAATAACATCAGCCGTCAGGAGAGGAAAGGTGAAAAATAACCTGTCATCACTTCTCTCTCTCTCCCACACACACGCACTCTCTGTTTCAGTCTCTCTCTGGCACTTCTTCCTGGATGTCCTGCCTTTCACCTTTGTAGCTCTCTCTCTTACATTTCAAACTCATAGCTGTTCTTGTCTCTCTGTGTCTCTTGTATAACGTTTTTAAATTACAAACCTAATAACAAAAGTAAAAAGTGCACCTTGAGAGACAAATATGCATAGAAACTAATTTCTGAACTAGCTGTGATTTTTTTTTTTGATTTGTCAAAATTTGTAATAAATTTAAATGCAAGATACTCAGTTATGGCCATTAAAGAGTAAGTGAACCCTCAAACTCTGAAAAACCCCACCATGTGCTGAGTAGTTTGTCACCTGTTGCAGCACCCTCAAGTGCCCCTCCCAGTGACTCAAACAAGGCTGATTTCCTGTGAACTGGCATTCAGCACAAACGGTTAGAACCCAATCCCTGACCCGAAGGCGCAGGGAACCAACCCTCTCGTCTACTGGCAAAAACCCCAAAGTACAAGCAGCAAGCCAAGAGCAGAATACCCAGTAGGAGTCCAGCCCCTCTCCAGGAGACTAGTTCCAGAGCCCAAGCTGTGAACTGAGTTGAGCCTAACTGTAACTAGTCAGTATCTCAGAACCTCGTGCAGTAGATCAGGCGCCACCTGAGAGCTGATGTTCAATGTCCCAATAATCAGTTTTGATAGCCAGGGATCAGACTGCCACAGTCCCCACCCTCAACCATCGCCTATCAAACATTGCACGTGAACCCTATGGCATCTCCTGTGTTTGGTGAGCCTACGGAAGGCTGGGCTCATGTACTTTCTTTAGCTGTGCCCAGCCTCTCATCATTGGCTAAAGCCCTGCAACCAGGCGCTCTGCATCGAGCTTCCTCCCCAGACCTGGCTCCTGGATAAGGCCCGTATCCAGGGCAGGGTACAGTGATCCCTTGTTTTTTCCTCTATCTTAGAGGTCCACTGTCTTTGTCTGGTCCCTCATCCAGGACCAATTTACCTTGGGGGTCCTTTCCTACGACACATAGCCCCTGCGATCACTGTGGCACGCAAGTGTGGTGGGAACGCCTGGTCCCAGTCGGTGAGATCTTTAATTACCACCTCTGGCACAGCTTTGACAGCATTCCAAAAGAGACTGGGGACTAGGAACCATTGCTAGGGCTGCTGCAAGGAGCTGCAGTTGCAAAGTGGTTGATGCCTGTTGTGGTAGTAAGCCCCGAACCAGCTAGTGGACACCGGAGCTGAAGGGAGCCATCAAGCTGAAAAAGAAGTCCTATCAGGTTTGATTAGCCTGTGGGACTTTGGAAGCACCTGACGGGCAGGCCAAATGAAACACAGTTTGGGTGGTAGCTATGAAATCGGGTTGTATGTCATGGTCGGATGGTCCTCCCCGGGCGATCTGGATTTTTTTGTGTGTATTCTCTCCCTGTTTCTTCTCTCTCCCAGCCGCGGGGTTTGTTTACGGAAGTTCGCGCTTCTGGGGAGGGCGTGGCTTGGACAGCCTTCCACCCGGAAGCTCCTCCGCACGGCTGTGGACTCACCCGTGCTTGATCACTCTGCCAGCTGCTTCTAATCAGCCTCCATCTTAGAGCTGTGGTATTTAAGGAAGATGCGCGGCGACAGTCAACGTCGGATTATTATTCCAAGCCAGTAGCGTTCGTTACTGAAGGGGAAGTTGATAGTTGGTTTAAGAGCTCCGCTAACTCCATGTTTGCTTTCTTCTCACCTAGGAGTTTGGCTCAGAGAGGAGGATCAGGAAGCACCAGTCACACACGGGATAGCACGGACGAAGCAGCACTTGGGGATTTAAGAGGAACACCTTTGGATTGCACCTTTAACTGTTTGTGGTACATTTTTTGGACACTGTAAATAAACGCACTGTTCTCCCTCTTAACCAGAGCGCCGCATTTTGGGTCCTTTTTCTCCTGCAACTGTGACATTGTAGTTATGGCCATGAAACAAGACTTTTAGTCTGCCTCAAAGTAATTCTGGCAAATGATCAGGTGACTCAGGAGAGGAAAGCGGTGTTCTACTCACATGGTGTATAGTGGGGTTGCTGACTTCAACTGAGCACATACTCAAGTGGTGGAAGGAATACCTTGTGGACCTCCTTAATCCCACTGACATGTCTTCTAAATAGTGCTTTCAGCGTTAATCTCGTTAAAATAGCGTTAATGCCATAACCGCATTAACGCAGGAAATCTCCGTTAGCGAGTTAGCGCGGATCGCCCCGTGCGTGGGGCTGCACGGTGCTAACGCGTTGACGCCGTGCAGCCCCACGGACCTTAAAGATGGGGGACCAGAGGGTGTGCTCCAGCTACAGGTGGATCACAGTTTAAGTACCTCAGGGTGTTGGGAGAAGGGAGCGGGAGATTAACTAATGGATTGGGGGCATGGCTGCAGTGATGTGGACGCTGCATCGATCTGTTGTGGTATAGAGAGAGCTAAGTATTAAAACAAGGCTCTCAATTTGTGGTCAATCTACGACCCTACCCTCACCTATGGTCACGGGCTCTGGATAGGAACCAAATGCGGAAAATTGGCACTGATTTAAATGTCTGGATAAGTAAGATGAAATTGTTTAGGTTCAGACACAAAAATTTGGCTAGGTTAAGAAAGAAAGGTTTTAGGCTTTAAAAATACTGCTGCCATAAGATGTTGTTGTCACTGTGAAAGGAGCTCCTTGGTAAAGGTCAAGGAAGTACTGGTTCTGTCTAAAACAATGTTGACTACAGCAAACAACATGACAACAGTAAAGTCCCATGTCTAACCGTTCTTATGAGAATAGTCTGAAACACCAGGCTGAAAAAACTTTGTGTTTACCTGAATTGAAGATTCTACCCCAAAACAGTCCAACCTCGACCCTGAAGGTTCAATCTGATCATTTTCAGATGGTCATGTTGTGGTTAATTGACTTCTATAGTTTTGTTGGGAACCAAAATGCTTTTAGAGAATATAGGAATTCATTGTACTGTATCTCATGAGAACAGCATACATAAAAAACACTGTCATGAGAAACAGGAGATAATCAGTAAAGGTGAGAGGGTTATAGCATAGATGACTGTGTTAGCATGACAGTTGGAGGTGGAGAAAAAATGGGACTTGCGAGACGAGAGTGAGAGCAGGAGTGAGGGTGGTAAATTGAAAAAAAAAATGTGGGAGAGGTGAGAAACACTGAGATATATATAGCTGCAAGGCAGGTGCAGTGATCACGGTGGAAGAATTGTTTCCTGATTTCAAATGTGAGAAGAAAGCTAACTGTGTCTGTGAAGAATCTGGAGGTCTATATGAAATCTGAGACCTTTGACTCATTGACTGATGAACTGCTTTGCTCAATGATTGCCCAGCGAATGGGAGTTTATTCACTGGAGTAACAAAACTTCACATTAGCACCTTTTTTCCAGCAAAAGGTTCCGTTCATTTTGATCAACCTTTCTGACTAGTTTTGTTCATTATTTTCTACTAGTTCTAGAAGATGTGTGAAGTGGGCACGCACTGTGAAAACGGCTACAACAAAAATAGATCAACTCCTTTGCCATAAGCTTTATGAAAAGAGTGATTTAAATAGATTTGAATGGGAGGTGTAAAGTGGGCAGTGAGTGAAAACACTGCTGTGTCACCATAGGAAGCCAGACATGTTGGAGAACATTTGGTATGCAGCACACCCTGAAGAAAAAACATGTGACTGCGGCCAACAGTGAGCAGTGGATGCTCTTTTTGTGAAACTGCCCCAACGGCAGCAGGTGATGTCTTCATTTCTAACAAGGTGAGGAGGACAAGAGACTGTTTTGCATCTCTGTTTATCTAAATGAGAATCTTGCCAGGTCAAGGTGTCGCTTCAGAGTATCTGTGTGTGTCTGTGTGTGTGAGACTGTGAATGGTGAAGGGTTTCCTTACATTCATTTTTTGATTGTATGTGTCCCTGTTTTAATGTTTGTCTGCATCTGTGTGCAAATATCAGAGAAGCGCGAGGTGTGGTGTTGACTCTGGAGATCGATGGTCGGTCCCATAGGAAGAGGAAAAGGTCAATCTTCTACTGTAAGAACACCGCCATACTACACATGCGTGTGTGTCTGTGTGTGTGTGTGTGTGTGTGTGTGTGTGTGTGTGTGTACATACAATATCTGTGCTTAAGAGAGAAAATGTAACAGAAAGCATGGTCTACAAGACCTTAAGCCAAAGGCTTTATTAAGCACACAGCTTAAATCACATCATCATCTGATTTATTTACCTTTCGTGTTGGTTACCTGTTTGATTTTCTCCTTCACTCCTACATTATGCCAACATCAAGGACAAAAACATATTCCAAAAAGGAAATTAAGGCAACATCTAAATGCTCCTCTCTCACTTACCTTGTGGGACATTTGTTTGTAAATTATTCAGTGCTCTTAAACAGACTTTGTGAAACCAAAGGTTAAAATATTTCCTCAGACACCGCTCACAGATGCAGCTGAAATACTATAACTGTGTTTATCATTTTATTTATGAGACTTTAAATACACTCTTATTTCTTTCACATGTATTAAGAGGTTAAAGTAGCAGCCCGGTGCAGCTAATCAAATGCATTTAATTAGTTAATCATCAGCCAGCATGAACACCTCTACAAAAGCAGAGGTTTTGGTAGTTTCCAGGTCTAAAGCATTCACAGGTGTGTTAACACAATGACACCATCTTCCCAGGAGTGAACGTCCCAGAAATTCATCCCGAGGTCAGACCCTGCACAGAGCATTCCCAACGCCTAACATACCAACAATTTGTCCCGCCCCTAGGCATCACATAGTAACGCGAAAAGTACCCTTCCACCTCCTTATGAAACGCTCTGGGTTGTCAACTGAATCCAACAGAAAGCCGCTCGAGGGCGGTAAGACTCGCTGAGAGCGGAGGCTCCAGCCGTCCATCCCAGCCCTAACCCTAACCCTATCACATCGTCTTTTCCAAAGTGATTCAGGATCTGAAAGTGAACTGATTTACATAATGATTTGTTAGGTTGATTTTCACACATAAAACACATATTTAGATTCATTCCAACCGGTCTCATGCCCCGGAACACGTAACATACTGACGATTTGTCACAGTCGTCGGTATATAAGAGTTACATCTCAGGCGCGTACAGCCTGAGATGTAACTCATAAAGTTACATCTTAAAGTTCATGACAATTACAAAAAGAGTGAAAAGGTATTCCTGTTTGGAAAACCTCCTGAGAGCAATCTTCTGCTCTCTGAGCTTCGACAAGGCTCCGTCAAGGGCCGTGAAGGGCAACACCAAGGTTTGGACTCAAATCCAGCTGTTTCTTTTGAACAATGATTTTATTGAATTCAGGAATCTTAATTAGCAGGATTCTGCAGAGAGTGAATGTCACTGGAGACGGATACACTGAAAAGCAGATGAACAGAAATGGAGACCTTATAGTGTGTATTTTGATGTTGAATGAGTGGAGAGAGTCTTATCTGGAGCAGAGTCATCCATGTGAGCGTTTGAGGGAGTAGAGAGGAGTATCGCCAAGAGTTCCAAACTTTTTTCTGTTTCCAGAGTTCTGAGACTTTGTAGGTGAGGAAGGCAGCCAGGTGAGTGTCCAGCAAGATCCTTAGAAGCAGAATTGACAGGCAAATCAGGCAAAGAAATCAGGTGAGTGGCGAATACTGAACTCAGAGGGTGGACACTGGAGACACAAGGAGCGAATACATTAACATGAGGATAATGTGGCTGATGGCAGAGCGGAGGAACCTGGATTCAGGGGCAGGAATGGAAAACACCCCAAAGCACAAACACTTAACCTGGATCACGACAGGCTCCATCTATCCCAACTTTTAACTAAGCACACTGATCCTTTCAGTCTTTGATCTCAGGCTCAGAAGATTAAAGACTAGGGGGGACAGAGTCTCTCAGTCCAAACCAAGACTTTGGAAAAGACTCCAACCACAGCTAAATTTAGTTGACTATGTTAACTGTGGACCTCTTGGCCCTCACAGCTGAACCAAAAACCACAACCCACCACAAAAAGTGAGGCCATCTGCCCCACAGCTAAAACTCGACCAAAATCGATCATGCAACACAACAATGTCCCCAAGTATAAGAGCAACAGAAAGGCTCAAAAAGAATCAAAGTGTTCAATTCAATTCAATTTTATTTCTATAGCGCCAAATCACAACAACAGTCGCCTCAAGGCATTTTATATTGTAAGGCAGACCCTACAATAATGCATACAGAGAAAAACCCAACAATCATATGACCCCCTATGAGCAAGCACTTTGGCGACAGTGGGAAGGAAAAGCTCCCTTTTAACAGGAAGAAACCTCCGGCAGAACCAGGCTCAGGGAGGGGCGGGGCCATCTGCTGCGACCGGTTGGGGTCCGATATTGTTTTGGCAAAATTACACATCGATTCAATATTGATTTTAGTGACCTCCGATTGGCATAACCGGGTGTCATTACTGCCGACGTGAATTATGATCTTTCTGTATTTACGTTTACCCTTAGCCAGCAGTTTTAAATTTCCTTCAATGTCGCCTGTTCTGGCCCCTGGAAGACAATTTACTATGGGTGCCGGTGTCTCTAGCTTCACATGTCTGAGAACAGAATCGCCAATTACCAGAGTTTGACCCCCGGCGGGTGTGTCGCCGAGTGGGGAAAAACGGTTAGACACATGAACAGGTTGGTGGTGTACCTGGGGCTTCTGTTTAGGACTATGCTTCCTCCTCACCGTCACCCAGCCGCCCTCTTTCCCCAGCTGCTTGGGGTCTGCCGGGAAACAGCTAGCGGGGCCTACGCTATCTTCGGCTGCACCAGCTACAGGGGCCTGGCTAGCTACGGGTGACTCAAGGGTGCAGGAAAGTGCAGGAGGGACAGGTGAAGTAGCCATGGTGCTAACGAGTCAGCTACAAGCTAAGCTAAGCTAGCGAAACAGTACAGAGACAGTGAGGGAATACTTTGGCTATCAGTATTCCCTCACTCTGTCAGTGCGCCCCAGGGCAGCTGTGGCTACAATGCAGCTTGCCATCACCAGTGTGTGAATGTGTGTGTGAATGGGTGAATGACTTTATGTAGTGTTAAGCGCTTTGGGGTCCTTAAGGACTAAGTAAAGCGCTATACAAATACAGGCCATTTACCATTTACCATAAATTAGGTAGTGAGTACACAGAGTGTGCTTCGAATGAAGCACATGAAGATTATACTATGAAAACAGAAGTTATCTCAAAGTTTTTAATTAAATTGCTATGCAGATAAGCTACTCAAAAACACCACTGTGTGTTGGAACAGGAAGTGATACTCTACCGCAAGACAGCGAACACCAACTGACAGCGCCACCCGAAGGACTGAGTGTTGCAACATCCAGTCAGCAACCCAACTGAAATGATGTTGTAGGATCTCAGGAGAGCATGAACAAAACGTCCACAAACCTCAATGAACCAAAGCAGGCCTGTAAAGAAGAGTGGGCCAGAGTTCCTCCACAACAACATAAGAGGCTGGAAAAGTCTTAAAGAAAAGGACTGACTCACGTTATCACTGCTAAAGGTGCATATACAAACTTCCTTTTTCACAGGACTACACAGGAAAACTTTCTCTTTCACGACAGTATTCTGTCAGTAGGAAAAACAATAAACAAATGCAAATGTTTTAGAGCATGGCAGCACGGTGGTTAGCACTGTTGCCTCCTGAGTTCAATTCCACCATCAGTGTGGAGTTTGCGTGGGTTCTTTCCAGGTACTCCGGCTTCCTCCCACAGTCCTAACCCCAGAGTTAGTGTGGTTAGGTTAATTGGTAACTCTAAATTACCCATAGGTGCGAATAGCGCCTGTCTCTATGTGTTAGCCCTGCGAGAGGCTGGGGTACCTGTCCAGGGTGTAACCTACCACCCACCCTAAGACAGCTGGGATTTGCTCCAGCGACCCTGACAAGGATAAGTGGAAGAAAACGGATGGATGGACTCAGAACAAAGGTACATAGTGTATAGACTCTTTTCTTACAATCATAAAGGAAAGGTCACCTGTAGTGATCAGACCACTGTCATGTGACTCTGTTGTCTGTGAAATATTGATTTGTACTCTTGGGCAGGACAAAAAGCATGGATAGGCTCGGTAAGTAAATCTACTCATTTAAGATTCAAAAGTGATTATAGTTCATTTATGTCCATTTTCCTTGTTGCCAGGGTCACACATCCTACCTGAGGACTCTGGAGAATATATGTGATGCAGACACAAAACCTACTTCCTCTTGAAATAAATTAGTTTAGAAGCTGTTGTGTCTGTAACAAACATATAAAGGACAAGGAGAGATTGCATTTTTGTGACTGTTTCAGCTCTTTGGACTCTTAATCTTTCAGTGGCAAATGTAACTTTACTGTTGTGGCTCCTTGTATCATGGCACCGTAACATTACCGCACTTTCACCAAGTGAAAGCAGCTGAACTAAAGCAAAAGATCAAAGAAAACAGCAGGTGAAGGTTGCTGAGCACCAACCAGTTAAAGAACCACTCGTTTTAGTTTTGTTCAGCAGTTGATACGTGAATAAGAAGCTGCATGTTTGGGTGACTCTCAGCGTGTCGGAGGCTTTGACAGGCCGAACCACACAGCTGAACCAAAACAGTGACGGACGCTCTTAAAATGTTTTTCAGCTCTTTTTGCATTAAAACAATTTTGCCCACCCAGTGACAACACTGGTGAAAATACTTTCAAATGGTCTATACAGTATGCATACATTACATCAGATAGTATTAAACTATTCCACTACCTGGGAGGCAAAGCAGAGCAGCTCAGCACACTAATTAACACTCCCAGCAGTGTGTGTGTGTGTGTGTGTGTGTGTGTGTGTGTTTATTTCAGTCTGTTAGTGTGATAAATGCACCTGATTGGATTTTGAAGATGAAAACTTGAGTTTGCTTCTCACGCCCCCAATTATTTTAAATGTATGCAGAGAGGAGAGCCCAACTGGCCCGTTCACTTCATCCAGACATTAACGAAGAGACAGAAGCTGAGGGAGAGCGGGAGCTGCGTGGGTCTCAGTCTAAGCAACTGTGTTTGCCCTCCAGCTGAGATTACATATCGGGTGTTGGGTAGAATTTAATTAATGTGAGGTATACACCGATGCTGCTCCCACAATCACGTTTTGTTTTTATGGGGAGACTTGAACAAACATAATGTTATTGATGACACCTGTGCGACTGCTGATAAGTCAAAATATCTCAATGAGTTTTCTGGTCAGGTCTCTTAAACAAGTTAAACCTAAGATTCAGCTGTTTGTGAGCTTCGCATCATCTCGTTTAAACTGCATTCAAACGCCTATGGGCCTCTGACAATGGGAAAATGATTTTATTGTTACTAAAATTCTCCAACTTTAGTCATAATAAAACCCGTATGGCATCTTTACATAGCTCAGCTCTGATTTCACCTGTAACAGTTATAAATGAGTCACAGAAAAAAAGCCGTTTTATGCTTTTTATCTGGCTCAGCTACAAGGTGAACACACCGGTCTAACACAAACTTCTCTGCTTGTTTAAAATGATTATTTTCCTTGATAAGACGTGGAAAAGAAGTAACTCATTAAATTCTGCTGTCTGTGTCCGATGGGTCAAAAAGTTACATGACTGAACGCTGCTTTCAAATCAGATATTTGGAGCCTTAAACTTGTGTTTATATCTGTATCATTATTATTACTATTATTATTATCTCTAGTATTTGTTGGGTCTGCGCTTCCACAGGCCCCGCTGGTTTTAGAAATGTATTCCCGTTAACGACAAGGAAGCAAGACAATCAGCCATCGATCGATTTTTTACTTGCTAGCAATGGAGGCTGGTCGGAACCAGGCTCTTGGAGCTGAACGCTCCTCACCTGTCTCCTAGCCAACTTCAAATAAACAGCCTTCCTTGCAGCCTTTTATTCTGAGAACACAAGCACCACCCATTGTAATACCCCCCTTTGGTCACAAAAGGTTAAAACACTGCGTGCGTGCGTGCGTGCGTGTGTGTGTGTAGGATGTGCCTATGATAAAACACTATAGCCTCCCCCACCATTCAACAGGCTGGGGGTCAGATACAAAGGAATGTCTTTGGTCATACAGTTTGAACCAAGACTTACAAATTTAAGTAACACAATGACAACATTTAACAATTTTACTCCAACAGTCCCACCTTTTTGTCAATTTTGTACTTAAATTTCCACTTATAAACCCTTATGTTCGACAGTTTCAGTGTAGGCTTCACTCACACACAGCTCCTCATGTCATTCACTTCCTATGGCTTCAAAAGTTCACAGTTAATGCATGTACTAAACATGCTTAGCAATTATCCTACTTCTCATTCATCTCATACACAGTAAACTGCATCCTGCAAGTAAACAAATGAATGTCAACAGTCAAAAACAGGAATCAGCATTCTCAAAATCATATGCCACCACAATCCAAATGTATGCAGACATATCATAACACATCAGTTGGTTTTTATTGTTTGTCCATGTGGTTTACAGCTATCTTCAAAGCTGTAGCTTGGTCAGCACTCCTTTTTATGACCTCTATCAAACCCCCAAATCTTCTCACTGTAGGCATCCTTCCTGTGGGGTGATAGAGTCAACTGGTGGGTCATCTGCATTTACAACTCCGCTCCTGTCCTGTTGTCACTGCAGAAAAAGGTTTTTTTAAAGGAAATTGGATCAAGTTGTTGTTTATGATCTTCTCCCCCCTTTTTGAGTCATGTCCACCCATGGCTCCAAACTTCAGCCAGCTTATAGAAGTGTCCATGATGTAAATGACACAAAGGAAAGCCCCTCTGCAGTATCAAGTCTGCATGGCAAAGTGACACTCTTTAGGCGATCTTCATCCTTGGGAAAAGTGCTGTCAGTAATTTCCCAGTCACCTGGCATCTGTGCTGTTCACAGAATCACAATTCCATTGCTGAACTTCCTCTCTGCGCCGTCGGATGGAGCTTGGCACGCTCCCTTCAGCCCTCAGGTTCTGTTCCAATGCAGCTGAAGAATTAGGGCAGAGCACGTCTTACACCCTAGTTGTCTTCCTCAACGTCAACGTCAAATCTCCTTCTGGATCTTTTGTTGTTCATAGTCTCCTCTCGACGATCTTCTGGAAGCCCAGTAGCACAGCTCTCTGTGGGATGTCTGCTGTGCTGAAGGTGATCTCTGCTCCTCACTGATCCTCCTGAAGCCTCTCTCCTGGCCTCAGCTTCCATCTTGTAGACAATCTCCTTCAGTCACTCCTTCTCATGGTACCTCACGACACCTGCAATTTAAAAATGAAACTCCTCTTTTGCCACATGGCCCATGCCATGTGTCAACTCCACACAATGAGACATCCACAAGAATGTTGTACATTCTCTCGGAAAAATTCCCCAGGGTTTGTCCCTTGGAGCAGCTCCACTCCAGGCCTGTAACCCTGTGTCAAAGAAAAACATTAGTCAGTGGTTAAATGTTAAGCTTGTTTAACTCCCAGCTCCACCTGGAGCCTGTATCCTTGCTTGTAAGACAAGACCTGTAAGTTAAAACAAACCTCACATCTGCAAATGACTGTAGCTCATAAGAGTAATAAAGTATTCAGCATCACAGAGACAAGTATCAATGCAGTTTTCTCAAATCATTAAACCCCTACTATCGCCATAATTTTCTCCAAGTCAGGGATCATCTCAATTTCATTCCACATTGTAACAGGGGCAGATCTAGAGAAATTTTCTTAGGGTGGCAAAGAAATCAAATGGGTGTCACGGACTGCCGGGGCAGACCGTGTGGGGAGTGTGTGGAGGACTCGGGTGCGGACACAGGCGAGGACAAGAAACTGAGTTCGAACGAAAAGCGAGCCTTTATTGTGGCTGGTGACAAGGAGTGAAAACAAGGCAGAAGCGCAGTGACAAAACTAAACTATAACTAAACTGGGAAAGTGATACTAGGATAAACTAGGAAGACACAGGAAACCATAACTATGAATACAAAGGCTGGCTGAGACAACATGGAGGGTGGGAACACAGACGACGCGACACAGACTGCATGAAACACAGACTAAATACACATGAGGGATGATCAGGGGAAGTGGCCACACATGGGAGCACAGCTGACACACATGAACCTAACGACAGGACAGGAGAAGTGAAACTAAATACACTGACATTGAATATAGACTTTCAAAGTAAAACAGGAAACATGGAGATTAGACATTGAGATAAAACATGACATGAACTTAACATAACTGCATAGACAAGAAACGTAGACGCAGAAACCAGGGAGACCGAGTGCAGGGGGGAGATGACATAAGGGAACAAGACTAAATTGCAATCTAGAAATAAACAAGGTGAACTAAGCTAAGGCACAAAAGAATACAAAAGATACATAAACTCAAACACTGGGTCGCTCGACCCAGGACCATGACAATGGGGTGTCAAAATCGAAGCCTTTTTTTTTCAAACACATATGCAGGTGGTTACATATGGTTAAAATGACTCAAATGCAGTAAGTATACATGTTTTTCATCTAAATATAGTCTATAACTTAATTATTGTCTGTAGCCCACATAATTACAAACTTTAGTTACATAAAACATGTGAGTTTTGATCTTATGTACTGTATAGCCTGTATAATAAATAAATATGTAGCCCAATAAGTATAAAATCCAGAAAGCTACACAACATGGGGCGGTTCATTTACAAACACAAGTCTAACTTAAGTTTCACACTGTTTTTTGTTAGAAACAAATCAAATTGTTACAGCTTAAATTACACAAAAATTTTAACCTAATTTTTCATGATTTGTTGGATCTCTGAGGTCTGAAATACAACCGGCCATTTTTGACCCCTTTTGAGTTTACGTTTGTATTTCACCCTCAAATTGTTTCATTTTATTTTTCCCCCTTGTCTTGTTTGGTTTCATTCTTTTCAGCTGAATTTGATCATACAGTTTGAACGAAAACTTACAAATTTAAGTAACACAATGACAACATTTAACAATTTGACTGCAACAGTCCCACCTTTTTGTCAATTTTGAACTTAAATTTCCACTTATAAACCCTTATGTTCGACAGTTTCAGTGTAGGCTTCATCGAGCGACCGATCAATTTTACTTGCTAGCAATGGAGGCTGGTCGGAACCAGGCTCTTGGAGCTGAACGCTCCTCACCTGTCTCCTAGCCAACTTCAAATAAACAGAGAACACAAGCACCACCCATTGTAAAAAACCCCTATGGTCACAAAAGGTTAAAACACTGCGTGTGTGTGTGTGTGTGTGTGTGTGTGTGTGTGTGTGTGTGTGTGTGTGTGTGTTTGTTTTTGGGGGTGCGTTTGTGTGACCTCCTGCTCACCAAAAGGGTCATAAAGGCAGGAAGTTTACTAAACAACAAAACAGAACCCTCACATAGGATGTCCCATAATAAAACACTATAGCCTCCCCCACCATTCAACAGGCTGGGGGTCAGATACAAAGGAATGTCTTTGGTCATACAGTTTGAACCAAGACTTACAAATTTAAGTACAATAATGGCAACATTTAACAATTAGACTCCAACAGTATTATTATTATTATATTGGAATACTGAAGTAAACTAAGTTTATAGTTGAAGAAATAGATGTTTTGTTTGTTTGTTTTTAGCAAAATACAACCTGCCTTATCACACTGTTGCATCAATGTGAGCTGATCAAAGCTAGTGTTTGTTAGTATATTTACCTGATACTCCTCTTTATCGTGTCTTTTACATGTTGTTGGGCTTTCTGTATAAAAACATCACTGCTTTCTTTTGCTTGTTATTTGAATGATTCAGAAGATTGAATGTTTCACATGTCGGTTTAGGCTCGTCCTGCCAGGACAGCACAAACTGAAAGCACTGACAAAGACTCTGTCGCATACACCGCATACAAATCTCCATCCTATAGACGGGTGAATTGTCTTCCCATTATAAAGCTTATCTCTGGTTATAAAACAGCACAAGACACCACTTATTAGAAAATATAGCAGTTCAGGCTATGTTTACTCTCTTTCACATGAAAGACGGGAGAAATGCAGAAAATTTAAAGGCACTTTGTCCTGTTGTTATTTTTGCTTGCTGGTAATTTAAAGATTCCCCCACCACCACTGGAAAGTAGGAATCTGAGAAAGCATCTAAAAATGGAACTCAGAGAGAAGAGACTGTGTGTGTTTTAAGGTTAGAGGGAGGCTGGAGTGTCCCAGTATGAGGTGGGTGGAAGGCAGAGAAACCAGACAGGTCATCACAGGAACGTCACACATTGACATCTGGAACAAATAAGCTATAAAATTTGGAGTAAACTCAAGCAAATGTCTTAATATGACATCCAAAAATAAATAAATACATAAAATAAATGATAAAGAAAGCCTGGGGATAGAATGGCGATGGGCAGATGTGAGCACTAAACAACAAATAAAAAGCTGGGAGAGAGAACGTGGGTAACGGGTGGGGAGGACAGCTAAGAGCACAGAAGCCAGAGGCCAGTGAAAAGCAGAGCTATTTAAAACACACTGAAGAGAGAAGAGGACCAATTCAACTAGCACTTACCTACAGGTCACATCCTGTTAATGGAAAAGATGGAGCGATGGGTAGAGAGAAGGAAAGATGGGGTGTGGAGGAGGAAATGGGTCAGGGGTCCAGCAAATGTAACGCTAGCTCCCAAAGAAATCAGAGCGAGAAGGTAATACCTAATGGGCTGGCAGATGAAAGATGCAGACACACTGGAGCAATCAATTACACCACGCAGACGTTGTGTCGACTCTGTAACCAGGTTATCCTGCCTGCGTCATTTTAATAGCACCAAATATTGTAGAAATCTTCAGAGTTTTCAGGAAAACAATCGTAACGGCTTTTTGGTTCCCCTAGTTTTTCCTCTTAGGCTGTAAAAATGATAATAATTACAGTTTACACAAAATAGTAGTTTGAAAAACATGAAACGAGGATGAATTGTAACCAGTCTGTTAATTCAGCACTTAAAATAAAAATGTTTTCTGACTACAAATACTTAAAAACTTAATTAAGTGCAAAAATGATGAATATTTATCACCGTTTACAAACAAAATAATAAACACTAGACAATATGCTTGAGTAATTCTTTAGGCATGAATAATATTTTAGTGAATGTCTCTTTTCAGCTTATTTAAACACGTCATCACAGCTGTAACCAGGCTTTTTTTTTCTGTTTGTAGTGATGTAATGAAAACGCACTCGTGTACTGAGCGCTACATATCTCAGCAAAAGCAGCACAACTTTAATATAAATGTTTAAATAATACACAGTAACACACAAAAATAAAATGTCATCAAAAAGACTAAAGCAAAAAACTATTTTTGGTGAAATGGGATATTTATTGTTTCAGCAAAGTTAAAAGGCCTTCATTTAAGACGTTGCAGTGGTTTGGTGTAAGCTCCATTTAATTAGAAGAGGTTGACAGTTTTATAAAGTAGAATATTGTCGTCATTACTCTCCTGTGACTGGAACACGTCGGAGAAGTTTTGGTGAGCACAACTCTTCACTTTGTCTCCACAGGAATACCTTTCACACTGCTGTCACAATCAGCAGTGGGCTCCCTCCGCCTACATACAACACATGGGTGAGAGCTACAAGTTCACAACCATTCTGTGCTGTTGCTTTAAGCTTATCCTGGGAAGGTTCAATAATGAATGATGAAGTTATATTAGGACCAAAAGTCAAACAGTCCTTACAGCAAAAATCCTCCACAAGTTTACAGTCCTAAGCATGGCGTGAAATTGTTCCTGATGCATACATCTGCCTGATTTCAGAGGAGGCGTGATTGTTCCACTTCCTTTAAATCTTCTTTCAATTGTGCACGGCCGCAACACCAACGAGGGTCATGAGGGAAAGCTCCAGAGCGAGTGAGCTACACATGAGATGTCAAAACATCTATCTTCTAAAATTACTGTGAGAAAAATAACACGTTTGCTTTCGTATTTTCCACCACAGTGCTAACAGGCATGCTGTTTTTAGGCCCTTTTGTTAGAGTGAATAATTTGGTCTTCTGGTTGAATGACCACAGATTATATGAATCCTGCACAACGCACTTTTTCCTAGTTCCAACCAACAAAAGATGATTATGATTCACAATCAGGATAAATACAATATTTCTGATTAAACAATAATCAGTAATGATTATAACCCAAACTTTCCTAGGATGTCCTTTTTTAGGAATTATATACATTATATTATTAAATCACAGTTATTGATTCATTAATGTGTAAATCAATGAAATGTTGCACCTGCAGACTATTTGATTCACTCGTATACTGCTGGGCATCTTTATCTGTAAAAATAAATAAAAAATAACCTGCAAAAAAAAGTAAACCTTTGAAGGCTGCATTTACGTCACAGTGCAGCGGCGAAGGCTGTTCAGATTCAAAGATTCCCTCCTCCCATTCTCCGGATTTAAAGGACAGATCATGAAGGCGTATCCTTTGTGGCCCACCCCAACATTTAGGAGAAACCCTCGGACAGATGAAGCAAAGCTGTGTAGAAATAAACTTTTAAAAGTAGAATGCTATCCAGCAGAACAAATGTTGGGATAACGAAGAACCTTAAAATGCTAAATGAAGTTAACGCAGTGAGTTTTCTAGCACAGCTAGGTCAAAGCCAAACGTGCTTAAACGTTTTAGGACAGTTTGCTCTTTTGGCTGAAAGAGTATTCATGGGGAACAAACACGGTCGTGGTCATGGTCCTGAATTTCATCCCATTTCCTGTTTTATTTTGGTAACGTCTTTCTTTGTTCTTTGTTTTTTCCTCCTTTGTTGTCTGAAGTGCCCTCATTCTGTTTTAAGTGGCTCACTAGACTTTTTTTATCATCAGCTATTAAAGGTGATGCTTTCTACCTGTAATGTGGTCCTCTCTCTAACAGTAACGACTGCTTTTGGCTGATGCCTGTAGCCTTTGCCCCAAGCAAGTCTTGGACTGTGTGTTTTTGAACTCAAACTTTTGCCCGCCCCTTGTTTGCTTCATTGGCTCCTTACACCTGGATTATAGACTCATGTGTAATAGTGCTGTCTGAGTCTACATTAGCTATGCTGATAAATCCCACCGAGTTTTTTACTGTAAATTGGTTTGAAATACATAAAAAAGATGTTGATAAATGTGAAACATAAAATGAGCTCGCTCTTACAGACTAATGACATCCAATTAGGAAAAACAGAGATGTCGCGCATGGATGTCAAGATCTAATCAAAATGTTGCAGCTGTAGTGCCATTAGGGTTGTTTCTACCTAACAGGTTGAGAAGCAGTCCATTAGCAGGTGAATCACTGCAGTGTCCCAGTCACACTCTCTCTTTCCTCTGAAAAATGACCGACGTGATACGGCAGGAAGGCTGACAGCTGTGTAAAGCGGCACACACTTACACCTGTCCAGTCGCATTAGCAGTCTGATTATTCTCCTAAAAGAAACAGCAGCGCTCGCTGTAAAAGCACTCTGCATCCACCTTGCATTTGTAACAGAGCCACAGTCCTTACAGATGTTTCCCTACCTTGCATTTCTAACTTTCACTCTCTTGTCGCCCTCGTCTATTTTTAACGAAGTGCCACACCTGGAGCCGCAGATGTGCCACGACACAATAGAAACATCTGATTACTATTATTATTATTTCATATACCGTGAAGTCTGTTTCAGCATCTTTGCAGCTGTACGCCGAGTCTCACAAAATCAGAAAAGGTCATTTATTGGAGTTTTGATATTACAGACAAAAATCAATAGCTGCTGTCTGTCTAGTGCAGCTGTGCAGGTTTGGTTACTAGTTTTTCTTTTGGTATTTTTTGTGCTGTTTTCCTTTTCTGTTGCCTTTTCTTCAGAAATCTTAGTTTCTCCTCATGTGCTCTTTTGCTGCTTTGTTCTTTACTTCTTGACTTTACAGTGGCAAGGTGAGCGAATCTCCTCTACCTCCTGACTGTGTGTGTGTCTGTGTGTGTGTCTGTGTGTGTGTGTGAGTGTGTGTGTGAGTGTTGTTGGTGGTTTGGGGGGAGTGGTGGGGTGCAGGTAAAGGTCAAAGCTGACAGCCTTTTAGCAACGCTGCCAACAGCTCACAGAGGAAAACACACAGACAGACGGGTGGATGAAGGAAGAAATGTGTGCAGAAACAGACACAGAGAATGAGTGAGATGGATGGGCGATGGGTGGAGGGAGGGAGAGACAGGATAAAGGTGTAGCTAAGTAGCTGGCCAGATGGATGATGAATGGATAGGTGGGAGATGAGAATAAAGAAGGGATGGAGAGGGAGCAACAGCTAATCTAAACAATTCAGTTGTAGGATGAACATCCAAAACTCATAAAGGTGTTAGAACGATGCAGACACGTCCTTGTTGAAACAATCTCCAGCCGATGTGCTGCTTTTAGCCTTGGACACTTACGTCGCTGTTTGGTGTCTGGGTCATGGCTGGAGACCCAGCTCTCCTCAGCACTGATGATTTTTGACATGAAGGTCAGTTTGAAGCAGTCTGAGGTCCACGTGAAAGGTCTCAAAACAGGATTTCCAGCTCCCAGTGCTTCAAAATGAAGTGTTGATGTATAAAGCACTGGCTTTTATTATTTTGAAATTCATGTAAGCTAATGAAATATAATAATTAGTGAAATGGAATACAGCCCCTCTGCTTCTAGAGCTGAACATGGGTTTTAAAGCAGCACATTCGCAGCCTTCTACTTCTAAACCCACTCCCTCCTCTTCGCTGCCTCCATTTAAGTTCATTTGTTTTGCTATCAAGGGTTTTTTAGCAGGGACACAAGTGAGCTACATCCCAGAAAGGGCTCCCCAGAGTATCACAAAAGCAGGAGAACAGAGAACAAGATAACACCTCTAAAACCAGGAAAGATGAACAAGAAAGCAAAATCTGGATGTATGAATGGAAAGGCGAGCAACAAGGAAATATGAGGAGAGGAGTGATGCAGAAAGAAGGAAAAGGTTGCACACGGAGAACAAGAGGAAGGAGAAATATCAAAGGCCAATGAGCTTGAGAGGGGAGGGAAGGGAAAAAAGATCACGCTTTAAAAATGACATATATCAGAGGTCTTGCTTGCCCAGGTGTGTTTCTGTCTACTCGTGTGTGTTCAGGATGAATGCACCTGCAGGACGGGGGAGACAGATGAGAGATCCTGAGCAAAGTGACATTGCATTCCTCCTCTGATCATCCACAAGACTCAAGACGCTTTTGGCGTGCACGCATACATGCACATACATTAACTACAACAGTATGGAGGGTGTTGGGGAATCAGATGTCAGTCTGCAGGGAATAATAAAGACAGGAAAAAGTGGCACGAACATCAGCAGCCTGAAACATTCAGTCCCACGGCGTCAAACAGCAAAGTTACCTTCTGAGTCGTGCAACATACAGAACAGGCTTTCACATATAGTACAAGTCAGGATTTCAGTCAGCGGACACAGACAGCACCGATGCTGCTGGAATCCATCAAAAAATGATTTCAGCATCTCCTCTCAGAACCTGAAAATTGCACATCCCAAAACAGCAGTGCAGCAAGGAGCACCATCACAACACCTCAAAGGCTTGCTTTATCTTTAGTGCAGGTCCCTCTGCAGCCGCTTCTGGAATGGATACCCAGAAAAGTAATTGCGAGTAACGTAGAACTGATAACTCGGCACGTTTGGACGATTCTGGAGTCCGCAGATAAGATTGCAAAGACCACTTGTGAACACATATTTTTTTATGTTTCTTGAGATATAATCATGTTAGGGTGTTAACATTAAAAGCGACTTCTTTCCCAGTTTGTTCTTTTATCCCCTCACCTGGAGCTTAACTCCCACTGGCCGCCTGTTAAAAGAAGGACTCCCAGATTAGATCAGATCCCGTATTCTTCAGTAATCTGTGAATCATGCTCAGGAGGGCTTCCAAAATGTTCGAGTGCAGCCAAAAATCTTTGTTCACCAGAGTGAAAGGAATTAATGAATCTTCCAAATCACTTTAAGGAAGAGAGGAACTTTTCTCATCACTTGCTTGAAAGTGAGATGTCAGTATTCAGAGGCATATCTGTCACACACATATTACAGAGATGCAATCTGATAAAAGCAAGATGGTTCAGTGATTAAATCAATAATTAGCAGTTGCAAATAAAAACATTAGAGTTTATATGCTGTACAGTACAAAGGGTGGAATAATGATGACTGTACTAAAGCTTGACTTTGGTATTTCCACGTCTTACAGATGCTAACTGTGATTTTTACGGTTTGTTTTTGGAGCACACAGAAAAATCCTGATGTCACATCAGAAAACACAGGAAATGAATGAAGTGCATATTTAGTCTTGTTGCATACGTTTAAGAAATTGAAGCTTATCTGTAGACGATCTGTCTGTTTCTGTTGCTCCTGATATTATGGGCTGCTGCTACTCAGTTTTACGTTTTCCTTAAACAGTGACTGCTTCTCTCTCCTCCCTGCCTTCTCTAAGCCAATCATTGGTCCTTTAACTTAAAATTGTGATGTCACTCTTCCTCCCTAAAATTATGAAACATATTCCAAAAGATAACTTTATTAAAACGCGTCATTACTTGTGAACATTTATTCCTTTATTGGTGTTGTAAGACGTGTCGTTCCAGTCAATTCAATTCAACTTTATTTATATAGCGCCAAATCACAACAACAGTCGCCTCAAGGCGCTTTATATTGTACAGTAGATAGCACAATAATAGATACAGAGAAAAACCCAACAATCATATGACCCCCTATGAGCAAGCACTTTGGCGACAGTGGGAAGGAAAAACTCCCTTTTAACAGGAAGAAACCTCCGGCAGAACCAGGCTCAGGGAGGGGCGGGGCCATCTGCTGTGATTGGTTGGGGTGAGAGAAGGAAAACAGGATAAAGACATGCTGTTGTCTGTCAAACTTTGGGAATCAAAATCAGCCTCATACTGAGTGACTGGCTTACCTGAAACACCCTGCATTAATTAATGTTAGCTACTTCAGCTGTACTGTAAAGTATAAGACATAAACTCAGTGAAACCTTGTGTAACAGCCTCCCATCAGTGTCTTTGAACAGAAGATTCAAAAGTCCAGTTCATGAGCCGGAGCTGGAGAGCAGCAGGATGCTCGGCAGACAGCAGAGCCTTCTTTAAGCCCCAGCTCTTATTATCAGAACAATCATTTCCAACATGATCAGCACCAAACGTATTATTTAGTTTAACATTTCAGGTCATAATGATGTTTTTCATGCCAGGTTCAATTGGAGCTGGGAACATTTTTTAGAGGTGGCACTCACAGCCATCAGTGGCACTTTAAGGTGGACTTTAGCATCGTAGTGAAGGTTTGGCTGCTTCTTGTATTGCCCAGGTGTTAAGAGCAGTTCTGCACTGACTCATTTGAGACAAATGTCATGACACACCTGAAATCTTTCAATACAGTCAGGGCAGTGGTTTGAGACTGTGACACCACCACCAATTCTTTATGCCACACATGGACCATTTAAACTGTTTCAGTCAAGCAATTACGTCGTTCCTTTACCACAGAAGGTTTCTCTCCAGAATATGACTGGAACCCACAGACAGAGTGTTTCATATAAGATGGAAAAATATTGTTCTTCCACTAGAATACCCACTAATTCAGATTCTGTTGTACCTGCATTGCAAATATTAGTACATAAAAGTACACCCTGTTTTCAGGACAAAGACACAGTGAAACTCTACGTTACATCTGGGGGAATCACAAGTAAAATCACAGGCCATATTATGAAGTGCTACCAAATGTTCTATATGGTCTAGATCTGTCATCACCTCCTGAAATGTGACACATTAGTCCTGTCGCTCACCGGCTGGTGTGAATGAAGCTCCCTTATGTCTTTGAAGAGAATGGAGAAATATCTTAGGCTGATAAGAATCCCTTTAGCCCGGTGCCTGTAACACTTACACTGAGAATATGAGATGCTGAAGAGTAATACTGTGCAACTGTATGGCTTCAGATCATGGAGTAATACCAGACAAGCTTTCACAGAGAGGAGAAACAGCAAAGACACGATACAGTCGGAGTTTAGTTCAAATGTTCCAAATTTCACCTTTCTTTTAATCATTCTGTCACAACCCACAGCAAATAACCAGCATTAATTCAGTTTCTAATCCAAAACTCTAAAAGGATGTTTCCTGCAGAAGTGTGCACCATCACATGTGTAGTAAGAAGAACTGCAATTCATAAATAATGTGTGAGTCATCTTCCATTCAACATCAAGGCTGAATAGATGAATTATGTCGTTTTTTCATAGCCAGACTCTTTGAAAATAAATGACCATTAGTTCTGATATTTCACTGGCTAAATTCTAAGAAATAGATGGACGAGTTATGAAAGATATGTTTAATTAAAAGTTTCAAGTTTGGAAAATTCTGCCAACAGTTCTAACCTTTACACCACCAGTAACATTTTGTCATTTTATATTTGGTTATTCCTCTTGTTAATTCACTCTGTGCTCCGGGAGCCATTCCATTATGTATGGAACAATGAATTAGAAGGCAGAAAAGCCAGGCCACTAGACCACTTCCCTCAGAGATAGCAGGGTCTGCACTAAGAATGTCGTAGTACACGTCTTAGTACACACTCATACTACCTACGAATATAAACTTCAGGAAAAACACAGAACATTCATTCCTGCTTGGCTTGGAGAGAAAATGAATAGAAGTTTCCAGTGCACTGACTGACAGCATCATCCACTGACAGCATGCCTACTGAGAAGCTGCTGGGATAGTTTACAGGACGTCTGTGTCACTGTGGATTAGAAGTTCCCATTGGAAGAACGTGAAGGGGGATGAGAACAGCACGATGGTGTGGGCTTTGTGGTCGACACGGCCGCTGAAGGAACAACTGCATGGTAAAGTCCAAGTGGTCAGAACATTAGGGACAGTAGCCCTCAAACATAGTGTGCAGGAACGACTGAGATAAGCTCCCCTAACCCAAGGAAGCTTGAGGAAGACACACTCGACACCCACAGGCAGGTGACAGGGAGGTTATTAATATCCACAACTTTCTCCAAGGGTGTCCTTCATGTTCAAGTCATAAGATTGTTTTTGTTGAATTCTTTTAATTTTGTAGTAATTCATCTGCAGAATAAGATGTAGTTATAACAACACTGCGTTTTTTCTGCTTACTAGGATAGTTTGTTCAACGAAACCACAAAATGAACATGAGTCATTAGATTTTGAGTTTTATGGAGTCCAAACTGAATTATAGAAATAGTTGGCCATTACACTGAATAATTTTATGTTTCCAGTCACAGGCTTCTGCTCCTTTTAAGTGGAAACCAGAAGGCATAAACTATTTAGGGATTAAATTTAGCCACCCGGGGGGAAAATGTTGGACTTAAATGCACCAGATTTTCCAACGACAAATACAGAAGACAGGAAAAAGTGGACAGGCTTGTCTTCTTGTGATCTGAAGTTATCAAAAATGAACATGACACCAAGGCTGGAGCTTCCGGTGTCAGCTGTATATCTCACAGGCCAGACCACTCTCTGACTTAACATACTGAAAATACTCCAAATGACTTTTAGTGGAGCAGCTTTATGTCCTCTGCCTGTTCTGAAACTTTTCTTTGTTTCCTCAAAAAGAATCTATGACAGCACAACATAAAGCACGAAAATATATTCCTTCTAATAAGCTGAAAACACAGTTTGACTGAAAGATTCAGATTTTTATCTCATCTGTAAATAAACTCTGTGACATTTTCTCAGGATAAGGACCAGAAATAGGAAAAAACATATTGGTATTGGTTCTGATCTCTGTCAGTAATTCAAATGGAAAATACAGAATATTAAATTTTGTTACAACACAAGATTCAAAAGTGTGTTATACAATCAGAACAGTTTATCTCTCTGTCATTGTTATTCAAGTATTTTTACCATACAGCAAAAGCACATTTCTAATTATCACAGGTCTTTGCACATGTAAGCCCACAGATGTGTTCATGGGTTATAGGAAAAGTCACCTCTGAAATATTTGTACGCAATATATGTAGCGATGTTTTTACCTTCACAGGACATTATTACACGTATCTGTCTGGGATCTGCAGCTGTGTTTAGGATTCTTCCAGCAATATTTAAACAGACATTATCGAATCACCACACGCTGACGAGATTATGTTTTTGCTACATACAAGAGGAATGTTACCATCTTGCAGGGAATACCAAAGTTTCACATGAGATTTCGCTTTCGGTTGATTTAGTTTTGAATAGCATAGCTGCAAGGCTCTGCTGTAAGGTAAAATGAGATGCTAGGTGACATGGTCAACTCCGTTTACCTGAGTCATTGTAGACGATCTTCTACACAGAAGATTGTTCAATGCACGGCGGAAGTGAGCACACAGAGATCTTTTATGTTGTAAAATAATTGGTAACACTTTTTAGGTGAATTCTGATGAAGTCCGGCCTCATGATGTCAAAATAGAAAAAAGGAACAGAATTAGCCAAGAGTGTAAAAATTTATTTTTTACTATTTCTAACAGGCTTGTTCAGCCATGTGGTATTACCATGGCAATGGCAAAACCAATTACAGTGGTCTTTGGTATTCCCTGCAAGATGGTAACATTCCTCTTGTATGTAGCAAAAATGAAAGTAAGCATACATTCATAAAAAACATGAAAATAGATTATAGAGACTTTTAAACATGTTATTTTTATACTGCTGCAACATTCTTGTTAAATATAGAAAGTTACAAAAGTTCTGTCCTGTGAGAAAAAAGACACAGCTGTATAATCTTTAAGAGCCTTATTTAAATCATTAGACAACTCAACCCCTGCCTGCTCATCACTGCCTGCTGAAGGCTCCGGCTGCTGGACCGGGGTTGGCAAATGTTCAGCTTTAACTCCACTCTGGGTTCTTTGGTAACTTTGTAAGCAGATGTTTACTTTTTTAATACCTGCTCAACAACTGTCCAGTGTGCATCGCGGTCCCGGTCGTGACAGACGGCCGCCCCTCCCTGAGCCTGGTTCTGCCGGAGGTTTCTTCCTGTTAAAAGGGAGTTTTTTCTTTCCACTGTCGCCAAAGTGCTTGCTCATAGGGGGTCATATGATTGTTGGGTTTTTCTCTGTATGTATTATTTTAGGGTCTACCTTACAATATAAAATGCCTTCAGTTCAGTTCAATATAAAGAATTGAACTGAACTGAATCACCAAAGTGGCTGCCAGAGCGGCAATGTCGGATATATTTGTTCTTGAAAGCACCAATTTGCTTCTAGAGGGAAGTCATTGGACTCTGGAGCCATCTTAGAGCCCTGTTTGTAACACCTGAGGGACTAAAAGCATTAGCCCCCCATCTTAATGAATATCCACAGTTACAGCACTGAACAAATGCTGTGCTAATTTACATTAGGAATACAGTAAGTCAAAAACACCCACTAACCATATATGGGTACATTTTACTATGGTGACACCATTAACGCTCTACATGTTTGCACAGCTGAACTGAGTGATGTGTTTCCTGGTTCAGCTGTTCAGAAAAAGCAAATGTTACCATTATAAAAATCTCCTCGGCTTCTGCCCCTATTTATTGTGGTGTGCCTCAAGGGTCCGTGCTCGGTCCTGCTCTTTTCTCTTTGTACATGTTGCCGTTGGGATTAATTTTTAGAAAATACAACATCTCCTTTCACTGTTATGCCGATGATATCCAGATTTATTCACCTTTGAAATCCGATGTGTCTGCTTCTTTGCAACCTCTGTTCAACTGTTTGCATGAAGTTAAAATTTGGTTGTCACATAATTTTCTTACATTGAACGAGAATAAGACTGAAATCATAGTCTTTGGTAGTCACACTCCGCCAGACCAGTTAGCTGATGCCCTTGGCCCTCTCGCTAGCCATCTCTCGCTCACTGTAAGAAACCTCGGAGTGTTCCTGGATGGCTCTTTTAAACTTGAGAAACAGGTCTCCACTGTGGTAAAAAAAAAAAAACAGCTTTTACCAGTTGTGTCAGATATCCAAAGCAAAGCCGTTCCTTCCTTTAAAGGACCTTGAAAAGCTTATCCACGCATTTATTACATCCAGATTGGACTACTGTAACTCCCTCTGCTCGGGCCTCCAACACTCTTCTCTTTACCGGCTTCAGTTGATTCAAAATGCAGCTGCGCGTCTTTTAACAGGTATCTATGAACACATAACTCCAATTTTAGCCAAATTACATTGGCTCCCTGTTAAATATCGCATAGATTTTAAAATTCTTTTGTTCACTTTTAAAATTCTGAATAATTTAGCGCCCAGCTAACTTTCTGAACTACTCCACTTATACAATCCCGACAGAGCACTTAGATCGTCCAATCACAGGCTCCTAGCACAACCTAGGTCTCGAATGAAGTCGAGAGGTGACCGGGCCTTTTCATCCGTGGCACCAAGACTCTGGAATAACCTCCCTGTTCATATTTGTACTGCTGAGTCTATCCAGTCTTTTAAATCATGTCTTAAAACTTATCTTTTTACTTTGGCTTTTGATTCTGACTAGTTGGCTGGTCTAGCTTGTTGTGTTGTTACCTATTGTTTGTTGTCTTCTTTTATTGTTTGTTTTGTCTCATGCTTTTACTGACTGTGAAGCACTATGGTCAACACTGTTGTTTTAATATGTGCTATATAAGTAAATTTTGATTTGATTTGATTTGATAAAAATCTGTTTTTTTAGGATACACTTTGTGCCACACCTGTCTTTTAATGCCTCTGATACCACCTACTGAGCTCATTAGGCTGAATTATTTTTTTCATTGAGGAAAACATTGATGAGTGGCCACAACAAGAGATCTAATTATTGAACATATCAGAGAAGGTCTGGAACCAGGTTAGGCCTCACTGGAGCCAAAATATCTAAATTATAGGAAATGAGCTTGGCTTACTGTGACATGCAGTTTGTAAGAATACAAAACACTTTTGATAAAACATGAAGCCACAGAATAAAATCAGCTAATCAGCGTAAACTGTTGCGATTGAAATTTGTTTGATCACACGTCTGCACATCAGCCAGTAGAGACTTTGTATCTGTGGAGTATGAATAGGTAGTAAAACTGAATTGTTTCTCTTTAGGTGTTTGATACTGTCCGTGTGTGTGTGTGTGTGTGTGTGTGTGTGTGTGTGTGTGTGTGTGTGTGTGTGTGTGTGTGTGTGTGTGTGTGTCAGCATTGAAACCCTGAAGCATGACCTTGTACAGTACACATACACACACATAAACCACCATTATCACTCTCCTTCTACACTGAACACACACACACTTACTGTACAGATGCAAATACAGCGGTGGAGTAAATCGGCATGGCCCAAACACACATGTGCGCTCACACAAAGATCTATAGAGAACTTATTAGTAATGAACATCAGTCAAGTAAAACCTGCTGGGTGGATGTGCAGAGGACAGAGCAGAAAGGAAACTGTGAACCCTTGACCCTACAGTAAAGACATCAGGTGGCATTATAGTGGCCTGGTTTGGATCCACTCGTCTCCTGATTTGAAACGGTCACTGCCAATCTGTTTCTGATTGACCACTTTCATCCTGTGATAAAACATTTCTACCACAACAGGAGTTAACATGTCCAGCATGATAAAGCCCCATCTAAAGGGCACGAGGCATCACCTAACAGTCTGATAAATGTGAACGCTTTGACAGTCATCACACTTCAATCCAGTTGAGGGCTTATGGATCAATGTGCTAAACTTTAAACAATGTTGATTATATCTGTGAAGGTTCTCAGTCATCCACATCATCGTAGTCTAAGGAGCTTAGAAGGAAAAGTGTCTGGACTTCTTTAATTAAGTTGCTTGAAGCCGTTTAATCCAAGAAGCTTCTTCAGTTCTAAGAGCGACTGGTGGAGAGTCCTAGATTTAAGCCTTATGGGAGTGTCCCCCCAAGAGGGTCATGGACCCCCTATTGATCCTCTACCTAATCACACGAGCCGAGGTGTGAAAACGGGTGTAGGTCACAATCAGCCAAGGTTTCGGGTGGACCTGTTGTGAGACCTAGCCCCACCCTTTCATGTGATTTCCTGAGGTCAAACGGTCCAGGATGTGAGTGGGCGTTAAGGCGTCTGGGAAGAATCTCAAAACTGGATTATAGATGGCAGACAGTTGGTGTCGTAAGCCCCGCCCTCTGGCTGTTAGCACTACCACCTCTCAACAAGAAGGTTCTACCTCCAGCTGGGGCTCCTCCTCCTAGGGTTTACGTGTTCTCACCTGTCTTGCCTGGGTTTGTTAGGTCTCTTGGTATATATATGTTAGAGTTAACAACGTTATACCTCAGTGTGTCAGCAGATGGCGCTCTTGTACTGCTGTGGAACTACTAGAGAGCCTATAGCTAAAGGCACATGTGCAGCTCAGCTTACATGAGCTCCGCCCGAGCGAGAAGCTAATTTTGGTGTCCTCTTTATTAACCCACCAGTACTGAACAACCTTTTATGTTATTAACGTGATTCAAAAAGCAATGTAAGATGAGTAATGACTGTTCGGTCCTGTTCTGAGATGATTTCGAGTTATTGTGTGGAAATTTGTCTTAATGAGTGAGTGTCAGTATATCGTCTGCTAACGTCAGTATGTTAAGTACTTTTACACATGAGCGTTATCATAGAAGTAATCTGCAACTTTAGAAAATGTGTTCCAGTGTTAGCGAGCATCAAGTCCATGAGTTCAGAGAAAAGGCTTTTTTTGGAGAGCGTGGTGTTTGTGGTGGTTTGCCATGTTGTATTTATGTTTTGGTAACGCTGTGTCCAAGAGTGATGGCGTAGGTTGTAGAAAGGCTGTGTGAGCGTTGAATGAGTTATTCATAAACCATGTGCATTCATTCATTTGTTTTATTTATTTATTTATATGTAACTTTATGTACTTTTGTTGATGAAATTTGTTGTTTTATCTGAAGAATGTTTTCATTTATTTTAATTTGTACTGTGTTTGTGTTAAAAAATGAGTGAATGATGGTTTTTATAGAATTGGCTACGCAGTGAGATCCAGAATTTCCTATATGTCTGTAACACACACATTAGCATTAAACATACTTGGTTTACTATTCTTTGTGTTTAACACAGATGTGTATGTCACAGACAGACACAGGGTGTTACTGGAGATGGATCGCTAACCTTACTAACCTTAGTTTGTTCAGTTGGGCTGTGCAGCTGACACTCAACCGTGGTTATTAATTTGTGATCAATCAAACTTTCCTCTTTACTGATTTTCTCCACAAGCACAAATACATATATATATATATATGTATGTGTGTGTGTGTGTGTGTGTGTGTGTGTGTGTGTGTGTGTGTGTGTGTGCATATATATATATATAGAAAGAGGAAAGGATTGGAGAGGCTGAGGTAAAAGAAGAGAGAGAGATGAGCTAAAGTGAGGAGGAGCAGTGAAAGGCAGAGAGGATGGCGAGTTTTGTCTCAACCTTTCTGTTTGCCTCAGCATTGATCTCTGCCTCACCTCAACACAAAGGCCAACCCACCCCTCAGACACACACACACAAACACACACGCACATATATTTGCTGAAGCCCTGGCTTCGACCGCCTGACTGGTCAAATTAAACCCAGATCACTGCAAGACTCCAGGGACACACACACACACACACACACACACACACACACGTACACATCAGTCAATGTCAGTGGAAGATTTTCAGCACTTTTTTACATGTTTGTAAGGTTTTAACACGACCCAGCAGCACTGAAGACTTTTTTTAAAGGACAGATTGTGACACACAAACACACATTTACAATCGCACAATGGCTGTTCGCACAATCACACTGTTTTCTATTTTTCAAAGACAAAGACGGGTACAGTCGAGTCCATTTGTTTGAGCTACATGTGAATAACACTGAACAGCACACGTGTGTATGTGAATGCATGTGTGGGTGCGCGCATGTGTGCATGTGTGCATTTGGGAGTGTGTGAGTGTAAAATGTCTCTTCCTAGTTCTGCTGTGTCAGCAGCTCAGACAGACAGCGCTGTTGTTGTGTACCCACAGAGGAAATAAAATAACAGCCCACGTCTTTTCAGCCCACAGACAGCTCCCCCTTCTCTCTCTCTCTCTCTGCCTTCCTCCTTTTGTTCTCTCCTTGTTTATTTTTCCTCATTTTATCCCTTTGTGCTCATTTTCCTCTTCCTCTCTTCCAGTCTTTAACCCATCCCTACTTAAATGACTTAAAGTCATTATTTACATTAAAGATATAATAACTTTACACAGAAAGGAAATGTTATCAAAGCAGGTTCCCATGTTGATCAAAACATAATGGCTTATTGGAGTGGAAGCATAACACTCACTGAGGAAGCTAATGGCACACACACACACACACGACCCACATCACACACACACTTCCCTTTACAAAAGTATGAAATAAGCCTGTGTTTTTTTGCTATATTTCATGTAACTTCTCAACACTTCCCGTGTTTGTTTTGCTTGGTTATATTACAGTTACAGGAAGTTATTACCACCCAGAGGCATGTAGACACAAATCGTCTTTATCATATCCTCATTTTTTTATTCTGTGCATTTTTTGAACAGTTTCCCATGAAAAGTCATTTATTTTGGCAATTGAAAAAAAATGTGTGGAAGGTAGAAAAAACAAAGGATGAAAGATGAACAGGTGAAAAAAGGAAAGAGCAGATGGATGAAGGTAGGAAGGGATACGTGGATGATGCACCGCAGACTGGAGCAGCAGCTATGATTAGTTAAAACAAGTGAAAGTGGGATCAGACTGAGTCACAGACTGTGTTTTCTTCATGGGGGCGTCCGACAAATCAGTTGTTTTGTTTTTCAGCGATATTCTGTTTGAAGCGTGCAGTCTGCGATTCGAGGTGCAATGCTGCCATCTGCTGGTAAAAGACTGTAAATCATCTCTGCTTACTGGAGAACGTCACAGGCTCCTGTTTAACTTTCACAGCTGAACAGAAACGTGAAAAACTGTTACTCACAGTTGAAATATTGGTTGTTCAAACTATTCAGTTTAATGTTTGTTCCTTTTCTTTCCTGAAAAATTTCGTTTTATTTATTTGTTTGTTTATTTAATGTAATTATAAGTATACAAGTTTGCACAACGTAGTAATTATAACATTGTGCGTACTTTTTACACGATTAAACTGAACCAGGTGTCATTTTATTATAATATTAATTAACATATTAGTAATTTTTTAAATAATTTAAGATATAATTATTGTTGTTATTATCCATGCATTTTCAAATGTAATTAAGGTAATAATTATTAATTAAGTTGCCAAATAACTTTTTTACTGCATTCCTGAACTTAGAAAAAGGATTTGGATTTAAAAATAAATTCATTGTTTTGTTTTAAACGAGTTCTTGACAGATTTCCTACATATTTGTGTCTTCTTCTCTTTATGACAGGAACTCCAATAAGGTTTTCTAATAAATTTGTTAAGACGTTTCATAGCCAGCCTCCGTACTTTACCTGCTGATGAATTATTCTGTCAAACTGGTAACAACAACTTTAAAAACTGTCCTCCTACAACACACCTCATGCTGAGCTGTAGACACATGGACACATATGTAGATATATAGATATATAATATGGGGCTGAATTGATTCGTGCACGTGGTTTCCAAACATCAACAGACAGATGAAACTAACACCGGATTGTTTTAGTTACTCAAATGAAATAAAGCTTTAATAATAGAAGATTACATGATGCTTAGCTCAGCTTTATTGATTCAGGAAGGCTCCTTCATGAATAATGGGAATAATGAGGATTATTATTATTATGATTATGATTATTATTCCAAAGTACTGTTACGTCCCCAAGCTAGTCTAGGGGTTAGGAGGGACTAACATAAAGGTAAAATAGTGAAGGAGGAGTCAAGATGGTTTTAAAAGGTTTATTTCCTGCTAGCATTAAAGTTCTAGTTCAGACTGAGGGTTAACTTCAGGGAGAGCCAAGGCCAACATAACATACAAAACATCCCTGATATGAAAATAAAAGGAACTTACCTAACTCCAAAGAAAACAAAATATACAACCTATAACCATAACCTACCTAACAACACATAAACAGGAGAAAACAGGGAATCAAAACAAAAGGTAGCTCTCCCCGACAGGCAGTCTGAACATGGAAACACAAAATGTACATACAAATCAAAAAGGCATGCAAGCCTGCACAGGTATGGCAATCAAAATGTCTAGAGGGCCCAGAAACACAGCTCCACAGGCATTATACAGTGTTCTGCTGATTGGTAATTAGCGGATTCTGTGAGCAGCATCCAATCAGGACAGAGGAGGTGAGCCTAGACAGAACATAAGGCATTAGTTCACAGAAGAAAACCAACATCCTCCTGGGGGATGTAACAGTACTAATACTGCAAATATAGTTAGTAAAACTTTAAAGTGTCTCAGCCCTGTTGGGGCTCATTTCAATCAAGGCTGTTGTTTCAAATAGAAGCTCTGCTAATGTTTCAGCAAAGGATGTGAACTATTAGCAGTTTAGGGCTTTACAAATGAAGACATGCATATACTAATGATTTCCAGACGCCAGTGATGACCATAAATTCGTTTTATGCAATTTGCAGTAGAGAGTGCAATCTCTGTCTTCTTTAATGAATCAAGAAAAACTGTGGTACGTCCACTAGTGTAATGGTAGCAGCAGCAGCATGAGAAACCACAGCATTGTCATAATCTGCCATAAAACTAGTTTTGGCTGCTCCTTTAACGGGGGGGGTCACCACATTGGGAAGCTCAGCGTTTGATTTGGGAGTGTTTTTAACGTCAGACGCTCCTCAGAACAGGAATATCGAGTGTTAGAGGCCGTCAAGACATTAAACACTCTAGTTTTTATGGTCCACTCATGAGTCACCGAATGCTGAATTTTTCTGTGTGTTTGAAAAGGTGAATACAGCACTGAGATATACCGTTTTTGCTGTGACAAACTTGGAAACAAACACATTTCATATCTGGCAGTAACTCCAAACTGTCAGTTTAAATTATTTAGGATGTTTGGGATGAGACTGTAACACATTCTGCAAAAGCTTTAAATTACGTTTGCATGGTGTTCAGTGTGGCACAGCGTTTGCTTGGACACAACGATGGCAGGACATGTACTGTGGCTTCACTGCAAAATCTTTAACGGCATTTACTTTGTGATGATTCCTTTAACTCCAACTACAGTCTTACACATTCACATGCGTGAACACAGCGCTCTCATTTAATTAGCATTCCCACTGTGTGTGAGTGGGAGTGGTGTGACAGTTTGACAGTGTTTGGGTCCCTGCAGTCCTATGTCAGCTATTCATCACCAGGTCCCATGACATCACGCCCCCTTTCCCACCCTGATCCTCACACTAACTCCCCCCAACCACACCAGCCTCACCCATTACCCCCACCCGATTACACTCACCTACTGCACAGCTGAGTACAATATGAGACTAAATTAACTGTTTACATGCTAATGATGATATATGACTGCGCTGCTGTTTGAACCCTGTCATTTTGTTGATTTACACATACGTACATGTTTGGCTGCTTCAAACATGAGTATAATAAACAGCAATGAAAAATGGAGTAAAGATACGGACGAGGTCATCTCTCTAAGACACATAGAGAGCCATTCCTGCTTATTTAGAAATGAGCCAAACATGCGTGTCTTTGGATTGGACGGCCCAGTCAGCTCATGGAACTGAACCCAGGAACCTTCTTGCTGTGAAGCAATCTCGTACACAGCTGCACCACCCAAAGGTGGGTGGTGTCACTGATCATCTCAAAGAATCTGGAAAACAAAATGCATTAATAAAAAGTCTGTGTGCATGTGTCTCTGTTAAAAATCCTGCATTTCAAAAAAAAAAAAAGTTATGACTGAAGGAGGAAGCTGTACAAAATTTAGTTCATCGTATTCATCAGAACTTCATTACACAGAATCCTACACATGCCTCAAAATCAGCCCCTCTTTACTCAACTGTCCTATTAAATATCAAAGTCAGAGGGCAGTACTGGAAATATAGATTTCAGGAGAATAATGAAATCTGAATAATAATATCTTACTTTGTAAATTATAAATATTTAAAAGGGCTCAGGCTGTACATCAGTGTCAAGATCAAGTTTATTTATATAGCACATTTACAAACAGTCCATGCTGCACAATGTAAAATGCCACTAGAACAAATAAAATGTAAAACAATGATGCAGTAAAATATAGAAAAAACAAATAAGTCAATGAAAGCAACTAAAACAATGTACATATGTGTTCTCTGCTCCTTTGTCCTGCTCATATTTTTATCCCTCATTCACGAGTCACCAGACTTTAAAAATGGACTCAACACTATTTTATAATGTGAAAAAAATCGTCTTTTTCAGAAGCGTTTCAGCTCTGCGGCTGTGGCTGACAGGGGGAGTCATTTTGTACTGGAACATCCAAAGCACTACTTTATCATCATCATCATCATCATCATTATTAAGTTATGTTAAGTCGCAGTTTTACATATTATGGTGTATTCAGTACTAAAAAGAAGTTCTTTCTGATATGACAGTACAAGCAATGTCTTCTATGACTGCTGAAACATAAATGTTTAAATGATACATATAGAACAAAATCTCAGGCTTAAATAGTCACAGTCTCACTTTGGTTCCCAAAATTCAAATTATATCAGTTGTTTTTGTGTTGAATGTAAATTATTGTTGTTTTAAATAACTCCAATGTTAAAATATTTAAATTTCATAAATGTATTTGTAAAACATGACATGATAAATTATGATCCTTTATGATCAGCTGTTGCTAGTTCCCAGATGTTTTAGGGAACTATTTTTGTTTTTCCTTGGTAGCTGTGTAACATCGTCACACTTACTCTTCATGTAAAATGCATTAAAATCTCTTAGCTTCAGTTTGACTTAATGATTGTGTCATTGTGAATTAAGTTGCACCATGAACATGACCAGGTCTGTCATGGCTCACTGCTTATCCATCAGCTCTCATAATTGGCTTTCTCACCTGTACAAGCACCTGCAGGTGAGGCGCACACACAGATGCATGGAAGCTTATGCATCCACACCACAGGAAAGTTGCAAAAGGAAAACAGAGTCTCATATGCATGCAGGTGTGTGTACACACAGTGAGCTAGTACCAGGGTGTGTGTGAAAACACCTTTCTAAAAAAGGGGATTCTCACACCTTGCTTGACATAAGTCACCTGCTGCCAAACTTACACTGTGACAGAGGAGTCGAGGTTCTCTGTTACTTCTGCTCATTAACTTCAGGTTTTTGTTGAACCCTGATAGACCCAGTTAGACTGGGTCTATCCCCAAAAGCTCGACAGAAAACAATCAAGTAAACTCATGAATGTGGTGAAAATGATCTAAAAGATGTGAGAGTAGCCACGTGCACATTTAGATCTGGAACGCCTCCATGTTTCACCAAAGTTGCACGAGTGTATGTGTTGAGGAGTACTTGTTGAGGGCTAGTTCTTTTAGGTTGAGCAGCTAACAAGATGGTGTATGGGTCAGGATACAGGAAGGAGGACAAGAGGCTTCCACTTTGCTGGATTGTCACCGCCAGCTGTTTTATTGCCACTTAGATGCTCAGTGTTGACAGCAGTTTCCAGTCATGAACTTAACACTCGGAGCATCACCGTGAAGGATGGAAAACAGGAACACAGCTTACGTGATGAGGTAAAACAGAACTAACACGGAAAAACAATCTCCCCTTCTGGAGTAGCAGCACGGTACCCCAAACTTCTGCCTACGTCATTTCCCGCGACTCCACCCCACACAATATTGCAGAACATAGACATAAAATCTCAGAGCCTTTTATACAGCCGCCCCCAAATGTGGTTACACATTTGCTCCCCCAAAAATGGCTCCCTAATCAGTTTCAGGAGGCGACTTGCTATTCTTCTCAGTATCTCCGTCTTCAGATGTCACGACAGGTAAAACCACCAACCGAGCAACTGGTCTGGTGTAGACACGTCCATTAACATTCACATCAGCAGATCTGACAAGTCCATCATCACTACGATGAATCTTGAGCCCATGGCCTATCGGCCACAAGGCTCGAGGCAACTGCGGATCTGTAACCATAACAACTGCCTTTTTCAGAAGTTCAGGAGGAGTTGACTGCCACTTCTGCCTCGCCTGTAAGCCAGGTAAGTATTCTTTGATGAATCTTGCCCAGAACTGATCAGCAAGAATCTGTGAGTGCCTCCAACGTCTTCACCTGAGGTTCTCTGTCTCTGGGTAGACCACCTGGGGTAGTGATCCATCAGGCCGCCCCATGAGGAGACTATTAGGTGTCACAGGGTCCACATCGGCCACGTCGGTGGAAATGTAGCCTAAGGGCTTTGCGTTAAGGATCAATTCCACCTCCAGCAGAACTGTAAGGAGTACCTCCTCATGAAGAGGTTGGGAACCCACACAGGTGCGGAGAGCTGACTTCACTGAACGGATCTCTCTCTCCCATACACCTCCGAAATGTGGGGCAGCCGGGGGGTTAAACTGAAATCTGACCTTCTGACGGGCGAGCTTCCCTTGCAATGTCTCTGACATGTTGGCAAAGGCTTCTCTGAGTTCTCGTTCTCCCCCTTTGAAATTGGTCCCACAGTCAGACCATAACTCTGCCGGTGTCCCTCTTCTGGCTATGAATCGCCTCAGGGCCATGAGGAACACATCCGCGTCTAAGCTACTTAGGAGATCCAGATGTACCGTCCTCGTCGTCATACACTTGAAAATGATTCCCCAGCTTTTTTCGTGGCATCTTCCTACCTTCACAAACATAGGCCCGAAACAGTCAACACTGGTGGAGTAAAAGGCTGGTTTGCACAGTCTAAGCCGAGCAGCCGGAAGGTCAGCCATCTTGGGAACGGAGGGTTGAGCCCTCCAGCGCTGGCACTCAGGACGGGTTCGCTGGTGCTTGCAAATTGCCTCTCTTCTGTGCAGTATCCAATAAGACCTCCGCAGCTCCACTGCTCAAGCATGTGGAGCGGCTCTGGCAGGTGGATGTAGTGCCTTCCCGATCCGAGAAAGAGGTCACTCGGTCGAAACAGGATCAGCAGGCTGTGGCCCTGCTCGAGGCAAGAACAACTCATAGGATGGTCGATGGAATCTTCAGGTATGTTACACCTCTACTCCGTCACGTACAGAGGCTGAACTCTCCTGCTTCTTGTGTGAGGCTGTGGGGTGTCCCACTGCGGCATTCCCCTAAAGGGATGGCCTGTATAGTTAACATCAAAGTCCTCAAACCGGCTTGGTCAAGGTGTTTGGCGTTTAGGCCTTACATCAGGACATGTCGCTCCATCTGGCTCCATCTTGATAACTGCATCCGGCTCGAAGGACCAATGTTGAGGAGTACTTAATGAGGGCTAGTTCTTTTAGGTTCAGCAGCTAACAAGATGGTGTATGGGTCAGGATACAGGAAGGAGGACAAGAGGCTTCCACTTTGCTGGATTGTCACCGCCAGCTGTTTTATTGCCACTTAGATGCTTAGTGTTGACAGCAGTTTCCAGTCATGAACTTAACACTCGGAGCATCACCGTGAAGGATGGAAAACAGGAACACAGCTTACGTGATGAGGTAAAACAGAACTAACACGGAAAAACAATCTCCCCTTCTGGAGTAGCAGCACGGTACCCCAAACTTCTGCCTACGTCATTTCCCGCGACTCCACCCCACACAATATTGCAGAACATAGACATAAAATCTCAGAGCCTTTTATACAGTATGCTTTTCCACACGTGTAGAGACAAATGCCCAAACACTTGAGACCAGAACGGTTTTTAACTGACTGTTTTGGTTTCGCAGCAAACGACTGTAGCTCAGTAGTTTAGTGTCATTAACTCTGTTTCCAGCAGCTAGGGGGAGCTGGCTTTAGCTGCAACAACAACACTTGAAGAAACATCCCCTCCAGAGCAACATCAAAGTTATCACAGCTGAGAAACAAAGCAAATAACTACTAAAGTGCCCTCGGGACTCGGTGAAGCAAGACCAGAACAGAGCTAAGCACTTACAAAAAGCACAAAGTACAACTTGGCTGGTCAGTCCTCTATCGAACTATTGCATGGGGAAAAGAAACTTTTCCTTTATTGTGTTACTTTATTGTGAGTCTTAAGTATCAGCTTATAAGCTGCATATTCATGTCCCTACATCTAACTGCTGCAAGTGTTGCCATCAAGTCCTGGATCTCTGTGTGTCTGATAGAAACTTTAATAGCTGCCAGCGTGAGACACTGATCAGCCAAGCACATCAGCATAGTGCGATCCAATATGTCACCGCCACGCAGAGAGACGGAGAGAGAGAGAGAGCAAGGCGAGCTGTGTGTGTCTTGTTAGCAAAGGGCGTAACAGTGGAAGTGATGGTAGTAATGTGGGAATGTCAAAAGAGATCTTACTGTGAGCTATATGAAGACACGTGTGATGAGGGTGTGTTCTAACACAGCCACAGACATGCACACGTGTGTGTGTGTGTGTGTGTGTGTGTGTGTGTGTGAACGCAAGATCAAAAATCACAGAGAAGTTCACCCAAAACTGGTTTTATATATATTTATATAGAGAGAGAGACGTGTCAACTTTCCTTTTCTTGAACTGACTTTTAACCATTTTTTAAAAATAATTCAATATTAGTTTCTAATAGTTTCATTCTAAGCAGCTGGTCTGAAACTGTTTTTATCATTTATGGAATATTTCTATTCTCAGACTAATGGTGTCAAAACCTGAACTTGAGATGATTATTCATGCTTTTATTTCCTCACGTTTAGACTACTGTAACGGCCTTTTTACTTGTTTTAATAAATCAGCCTTAAATCGTCTTCAGACTGTGCAGAATGCTGCAGCACGACTCTTAACAGGCACCAAGAGAAGATCGCATATTACTCCAGTTTTAGCCTCCCTTCACTGGTTGCCTGTAAGCTTTAGGTTTCATTTTAAAATTTTAGTTCTAACCTTTAGGGCCCTGCATGGTCAAGCTCCCCAATATTTATCTGACCTTCTGAAACCACATTCATCTTCTCGAGCTTTAAGGTCATTAGATCAGAGACTGCTGGTGGTACCGTGCACTCGTTTTAAAACTCGTGGTGATGGGGCCGTTCAGGCAGCGTAGAGACAGTGGAATTCTCTTCCACTGTCTCTACGCTGCACGGACTCCATTGATTCTTTTAAAAAACAGCTGAAGACATTTTTATTTAGAAAAGCATTTGATTAATTTCCTCTTACGTTGTTTTTATTGTTTTACATTGCTATTTACTGTTACATTGTTTTATATTTCCATTTCTTGTGTTCTAAAGCACTTTGTGATTTTTTATCTGTGAAAAGCGCTATATAAATAAATTTTACTTACTTACTTACTAGTTTAATACTCAAAATATCATAAAGGATTTATATCCGCATGTCTGTCCATCCATGAGTTTTCTTAAGTGTTTATCCAGTCATATGGTTAAAGGTGCTGTACACACACATATCATATAAAAGTCAAATTCACCTTTCTGAAGACATGCAGTCGCAGTGAAGTATTTTTATTTTGTTTGCCTTAAATATTATGTTCTGTGAATGGAAATCATATATATGAAAATTATAAATAAGAGCCAAATATGTATTCAAATATTTGGAGCCTCAATAATGCACTAATGAGTGAACAGACTGTGCTGAGAAGGTGGAAGGAGTACTGTGGATAATTTATGATGAAGGAAAACGAGGGTGGACGTAGGGAGAAAAGGACTTTTGGCTGGACGCAAAGACTGAAAGGATGTGCAGCAGGTCAGAGGGACTAAGAGTCGAGATGGAAATCTACTAACAAGTGAACAGAAGATTAGAAGGAGTGCCGTCAGGAGCCGATGAATGATGAAGATGAGAGATTAGTGAGGACGGATGTAAAGACGCCTGTAGAGGAAATGTCAGCAGCAGTGGACATTTTGCTGAGCTGGAGATGGCAGAGTTGAGATTTTCACTGGGATCGTCCAGGATTAGAAATGATGCATCAGAGGGACAGATCAGGTTAGAGAGACAAGACTGAGAAGTTTGGACGTGTACAGAGAAGGGACGGTAGAAAAACTGGCGAAAAGATGTTGAATAAAGAGTTTCCAGGCAGGAGTAAAAGAGGAAGACTGAGGAGGAGGAGGAGGAAGATGATCCCACTGTGGTGAGCAGCTGAAAGAAGAGGCCAAAGGAATTTTTGGAATAAGGGGAATGAAACTGCATTTTAAAAACATCTTTAATGGCTGGTTTAATCACTGCTTTCAGCCAATCACAGGCAGGTTAGGCTCCACCCCCCTGCGATTTAACCTGATAAGCAGTCGATCTAATGAATGGACTTAATTTTGTTTTCTTAAAGAGCAGTGCATTTTGTTACATTAAGTAAGCACATTTTCCCTCAATTATTATGTAAATACTGCGACAGCAGCAAAAACTGAGTCAGTCCACCTTCGGTCCACGTTCAGCAGGTGTTGGCTTGGAAGTAGACGTGGGTTGTTGGATCTTTACTGATCCCCTGACTTCAACCACAGACTCAGTGACATTTTGATTTGTGTTAATATTTCTATTGTGTACGGTCCTTGGAAGAACAATATCATCATGTCAACATTTTTATCCTATAAACGAAACAATTTGTTTGTTCTCAGCTGCAGTAAACATGCTGATATTTACAGATAATCTCCAACACTCGGCTTATGATGTTTAAATATTCTGCACATTCTGTACGTTCTCAGTCATCCAGGTCATCGTAAAGAGCTTGGAAAGAAAAGCATCTGGACTTCTGTAAGCTTCTTGTTTTCACACCTCAGCTCGTGTGATTAGGCAGAGGATCATTAGGGGGTCCATGCCCCCCCCCCCTCCCCCGGGGGCCACTCCCACAGGGTTTAAATCTGGGACTCTCCACCATTTCACCCTAAAACTGAAGAAGCTTCTCGGATGAGAGGTGAAACTTCTTCAAGCAACTTAAAGAAGTCCAGACACTTTTCTTTCCAAGCTCTTCAGACTGTTCTGCACATTGTGTCATTCTTTCTCTCAGGACTTGATGCAAATATTACCATCAGGTGAACATGCATACTTATACCACTAGCACGAAGCAGCAACGTCTTATTCATGTTTAATGATAGTTTCATAGCCTTGAAAGTAAATCACATGTATCTGATCATCCTCCCTTGTTTCCTCCTTCCTTCCTCTCCAGCTGTGGGCCTGCCTCTGGCTCTCAGCAGGCTCCATATCAGCTGCTGAAGAGGCTCTGCTGTTTGCTGTGGACGGTGAGGCTCACTGAAGCGATCTGTGAGGTCACGGCAAAACACCAGAGCTTTTAATCTGTGCTCCCGGCTCCACGAGGCATCCATTTATCCATCCATTCATTTCTTGAAGAGAGCAGAACACCAGGGGGACGAGCAGAGGTAAACCTGACACTAGAGGGCGCTGTTGATTCAGCAGTGGTGTGCGGACCTCAACAGAAAGAAACTTCTGACTGGGCAGCAAAAAAACACAAGTTTAAGGCAAATTAAAATTCCTTTATCCACATTTTAAATGTGCGTATCAAGGAAATATCCAAATCTTCTAAATCTAACGATACAAATAAGGTTCTTTTGTAAAACTGCATTACAGTCAAGCGACTTTGGAAAATGCGATGGTAGTGAAATTTTAATTTCAACAGATGTCCTTCTCATTCAGCTCAGCGTTTTGTTTTGTTGGGGTTTTTTCCTTCCCAACCATCCCATCACTCGTTCAATAAAGTGTAAGAAAGGATGTGAGACACTTTTATTTACTTCAACCACTCAGTAAAATTAAACATGTTTACTTTTGCAACCAGGCGACATTTTTTATGAACTCATTCTGCAAAAGTTGAATCTGTTCATCTGGACGTAGCGTTTTGTGGGAGAAACGTTTCGTCACTCATCCAAGTGACTTCTTCAGTCTCTTATGAACTCATTATTTGCCATTTTGGATGTCAATGTTGCGTAGCAGTGTTTTGAAGTGCTTCTGTTTGGTTTTTATTTCTGATGAATTGTCTGTTTTTCCATGCCCCCATTAAAAAAAAACAAAAACAGTAAACACCCCTGCCCTCGTGATCCTCTGAGCGTTGAAGCGAAAATCTTTCTCTTTGACCAATAATATTGCACGTTTCATGACCTGCTCTCCAAATGTCATCAAACACATTATTTGTATGAAAACGAATGACAGGTGGAGTTAATAAATCTTTATTTAAATCAAAAAGCAGATAAAAACATTAAGGCAGATGAGCAGCGGGCGCTGAGCTGCAAAATGGAACGTCAGAATTGAACTATACAAGCGTCGCTCCGTTAATAAAAACATAGAAAATTATAAAGCCAGAGAAAACAACGACACACAATGTGACAAAGAACCAGTGTGTGTGTGTGCATTTAGGAGTTGTATGGTGTCTGTGCATGTGCATGCATGTGCGACATGATTTCAGGTGTGTGGAACGATGAAAGAACGGGTACTTGCATGTTTTTAGACATTTACTTGGTAAAACAATAAAGTGCTGTTCCCGTCGACCTTCGACGGGAGTTTCACCCGACTACCGCGCCCGTTGTTTTCATTTCCCATTAGCTGCCACAAACTCGTGCGTTAACTTTGATATTTGCAATCTAACATGCACCGCAACATTTCTAATTTTCAATGTGAGGATTTGAGACGTGAACACAGCAATAAATTAAAAGTCTGAATGCTCCCAGCTGCTTATCAGTGACTGCAACAGTTTAACTGTTAACCAGATGGTTAACTAGCACTGAAACAGATAAAACTGCCCGGTGAACGACATCATTAGGATGGGCGCTCTGTGACCTCGCTGTTCTGAACAAAACATGAAAGTCTACGTGTTCAAATACCTGACGTATGAGCAGCTCGTCCATCTCTGCCTCATCGTCCAGCCCTGAGAACACATGTGGTGGACTTTTGTGGACTTATTGTTGTTCAGGCCTGCTCCAAGCTTCCTCAGAGAAACCCAAAGAGTTCAGCCTAGAGGCAAATCTAGGCCACAAAGGATTAGCTTTGGTGTTTGCCACTTCAAATGGACCAAAGAGATTATTTCACACAACTCTGGTTGTGACAAAAACACTGAGCTTTATATTCTTCTGTTACTTTATATGATATTGACAATAACACTGGAAGTCGGTGCAGCAGTTTACTGAAACATGCAAACATCATTAGAAATATAGTATTTAAGGAACAAAGAGACTTGGTACAATTTTAGGTCAATATTTTATATTGTTAACTTTATTGGTCTGTTAGGTGAGCTGTAGTTTCTCTACGTAGTCTGCAGGAATAGTTCTCCAAGCTTCTTTAAGGAGATTCAAAGCTCCTCTTTGGATGCTGGCTTTCCTTTTTTCACCATTCTCTGCCAAAATGATCCCAAACTGCTTTAAGAGCGCTGAGATTTCCAGGGAGGCCAATCCCTGACTGACCGCCCTCCACTGTAAATCTGGGTATGCTTTTAGCGCATCGACGGCGTGTTTGGGATCTTAAAAACAGACATGAAGCCACTGACAGACACATGCTTTCTAGATGCTACTGCATTGTGGACCAACATCTGACTGTGCTTTTCTACATTCACGATTCTATCAGTTTGGACGAGATCTCCACCAGAGCGTCCACAGATGGCTGCAGACGCTCACAGTCATGCCTCTGTCCTGACCTCCATACCAACGACAATCTGAAAATCCAAAAACTTTCAATTTGGATTCATCGTAAGTTCCCATCGATCTAATTCAGGTTTCAGTTAACAGTAGATCAACTGAAGGGCTAGCTACATCTGTGCGGTCACATATCAGCTTTTTTTCCTGTTGCTCCACAACTGTCAGATATCATTCATCTGTAGTAGATGTCGGCCTGACGCGACTTTTCTACTTCACTTTTTAAGGGGCCTCAATTTTTTTAAGGACATGCTGCACACTACTCCAGGTTTCAGCTAAAAACACTTCAGAAATCACCTTGTTGGTATAAAAATACTATTTTATGTCTGTCAGACTGTTTTATTGGAGGTGTTTTTTCCAGTAATAAAGTCCCCAAAGACAGTTTTCTGTTATGTGCGGACGCGACGCTGGTTTATCTTTGGAATTAGAGGCTTTGTGCTCGAGTCACTCACAGGAAAGTGATTAGTGGCTCTGAAAAGGGTCTGATACAAGGACTGGTTGGAAAATGTGTCCAAAGACTAAAGACCCAGTTAAAAATATGGAAGAAAGCAAATGCTTCCTTGGAAGCAGAACATCATGAAACGAGTGTCGGCTCAAACTGTTTATAGAAGCTTTTTGATTGATCTGCATGTTTGTAAGGAAATAATCCCATTTTCAGGGAAACATGTTTATGTGAGATGCTAAATATGTAGTAGTAGCATGAACACTAACAACATGAGATAGCTGATCACATGATCCTCAGGTCACATGATGTGTTCATTAGCCAGGATCAAAGGGGTGTTTCCTGTGCATGCTGATCCTACACCAACCTGCTGCAGTTTCATTTGTTTTAGACGCCGTGATGAATTATTTCATTTGACAAAGCAGAACTAAAGTTCCAAGATTTCAAAGAACTCATTTCAAACTCCAAACAAGTCGTCATATTTGAAACATCGCACCCACTGGGTTAAAGAAGCCGTAACAAACGCTGAGACAGCACTGTCAGAGCTTCCCCACAACTGTACACAGAGACAGGGACCAACGCTGGCCGCCTTTTTCATTTATGTCCAAGTGCAAAAATATTACCCCCACCACCCACCCCGCCCCCCATCACCCCAACATCGCTTGGAATAAAAATTCAAATCCTATTCTGATTGAAGCGAAACCCTAATTACAGTTTCATATAAAGACTGAACCATGAATGATGGTTATTCTGCAGTGTTTACACGTATACATGAGCAGCCTGAAAGCATCTGTCACCAACATCAAGGAGAAAGGATGTCGTTTGTCACACATGGGGTGAAAGGAAGGTGATTTCAAAAAGTAACCACAATGTTAGTTTGTTTGTTTTACTTGGATCTTATAAGGTTTGGAAATGTGCAAATATTAATCTGCAGCTTGAGTGGTGACACGTGAACGATCGGGGACTCAGTGAGGTCATGTCTGTACCTCTGTGGCCTGATCTGGGAAACTCTCACCATCACACGTCAAGAGTATAAACACAGACACCAGAATTACAAGAAGCCTAAAATAAAAACAAGAAAATACAAGAAAAACTCGAAGACATCGGCCGAACATTTGACTTTCAAACGTATGTGTGTGTGTCTGTGTGTGTGTGTCTGTGTGTGTGAGTGTGTGAGTCTGTGTGTGTCTGTCTGTGTGTGTGTCTGTCTGTGTGTGTGAGTGTCTGTCTGTGTGTGTGAGTCTGTGTCTGTCTGTGTGTGTGTGTGTGTGTGAGTCTGTGTGTGTGTGAGTCTGTGTGTGAGTGTGAGAGTCTGTGTGTGTGTGAGTCTGTGTGTGAGTGTGAGTCTGTGTGTGTGTGTGAGTCTGTGTGTGTGTGAGTCTGTGTGTGCCTGTCTGTGTGTGTGTGTCTGTGTGTGTGAGTCTGTCTGTGTGTGAGTCTGTGTCTGTGTGTGTCTGTGTGTGTCTGTGTGTGTGAGTCTGTGTGTGTGTGTGTCTGTGTGTGTGTGTCTGTGTGTGAGTCTGTGTCTGTCTGTGTGTGTGAGTCTGTCTGTGTGTGAGTCTGTGTCTGTGTGTGTCTGTGTGTGTCTGTGTGTGTGAGTCTGTGTGTGTGTGTGTCTGTGTGTGTGTGTCTGTGTGTGAGTCTGTGTCTGTCTGTGTGTGTGAGTCTGTCTGTGTGTGTGTGTGTGTGTGTGTGTGCCTGTCTGTGTGTGTGAGTCTGTGTGTGTGTGTGTCTGTGTGTGTGTGTCTGTGTGTGAGTCTGTGTCTGTCTGTGTGTGTGAGTCTGTCTGTGTGTGAGTCTGTGTCTGTGTGTGTCTGTGTGTGTCTGTGTGTGAGTCTGTCTGTGTGTGTGTGTGTCTGTGTGTGTGAGTCTGTCTGTGTGTGTGAGTCTGTGTGTGTGTGTGTGCGTGTGTGTGCGTGGTGCCTGCGACAGGCAACGTGGTGTCACTCCTGGAGAGCCCAACCTCCAGAAACCTCCTACACACCAGCACGCCGCGTTGCTCACACAGGCTTACAAACGCACAAGATGATTGGCTGTTACAGCGGCGCGTGCTAGTCTACTGATGACCTCACTGTCTATGTTCAAAGCTTGTTAAAATACAGACTCCAACGTGTATACGAATCCCGTGGTTGTGTTTGTTTGCAGATTCTTTCAGTGTTTGCTCTTCAGTAAAGAAGCGATAAGCACAGAGACAGGAGTTACATTTATATGCATTTGTCTGTTTTCCCCATTCATTCCTATTTGTGTACATTTTCATTTGCATGCCCATCCCTCCATTCAACCCTTTGTGTATTTGTTCTTCAGTCGGTTTTCTTTGCCCATGCCAGGTCGTCCGATCGAGGTTTCTGCCCAGTCAGCTGTTCGATTAATCTCTCCATGGATCTCCAAAAGCCCAGCTGGTCCAGCGGATAGTTGCACCAACCTGGGAAGGATGGAAACGAGGGGAGGAAACAATTACAGTGCAAGACGTAAAATGATAAAAGCAAACAGCGGCAAGACAGAGAAGGGATGTTAGTATCACAGATATGTATTTGACCGGGCCTGTTCACTTCTTGGCCGGGTTGACCACTACGTGCAAATAAGATGGCAGGTGTGAACTGCAGCAGCCGATGTGTAAGTGTTGTCACATTCATTTTGTTCTGGCTAATTATTTCCACACTGTGTGGGCTGTCTTTGCTGTCTGCATCCCTGTGGATCATTAAATGGTTTTAACTGCTAGTATCAGGATCAACCCAGAAGTTCTCCAATCAGGACATCTCCAGGAGCCACGCCTCAGACTGAAAAACGATCTCGTGCAAAGGTCCTGAACCCCGCAGTCCAAAAACTGAGTCGATCTCCATCGTCGTTCTTCTTTAAAATAGCCCAAATACCCAATCCAGTTCCTGTTACTGACAGCTGCACTCAGCGACCACCTTGTTAGGTACACCTGTTCTTCTGTTTGTTAACACAGATATCTAATCACCCAATCACACGGCAGCATCTTTTAGACGGAGACAAAACGCTCCAGTTCAAACTGTGCATAAGAAAGAGTGATCCAAGTGACTCTGAGCAGATGTGCTACTCTGTTTCACAAACTGCTGATCTGCTGGGATTTTCCCACAGAGCCATCTCTAGGGTTTACAGAGAATGGCCTGAAACAGTGAAAGCATCCAGTCAGCAGCAGTTTTCAAGAAATAAATGACTTTTGGAGGTCAGAGGTCAGTGGAGAGTGGCCAGGCTGCTTCAAGCTGAGGCAGGACGGCCACAGTAACTCAAATAATCACCGATTGCAACCAAAATATGCAGAAGAGCATCGCTGAAAGCACACCATGTGAACCCTGAGGTAGATGGTCTACAGCAGCAGATACGACCACACGAAGTATTAGGGCAGTTTAGAGGGCAAAAGAGGACTGATGCCAGCTGTATACAGCAAGCAGTCCATTTACCATTTACCTAATTATGTGTCCGGTGAGTGGGTGTCAAGCCTGAAGAACTACTGAGTAGTGGCAGTAGCCAAGTTCAAATGACAAAAATTGTCTTTTTAGGTTCTTTGTTTCCTTCTTTTACCTCCACGTGTAATTTCCTGCCCCCCTCTGATCTGATTATGCACTGACTACATTTACAGGGGTGAAGGTTTGAACATGTTTAGTCCTATTAACACGTGGAAACACGTGCTCACTCATACCTACAGTGTCGTCACTCTTGTGCCGTTTACAGAATTTGAACAACTGTGAATGTTTTCTAGACTATTATGCAACAGATGGATGCAGGTCAAAGTACACGTAGTATGAATGCATGCATGACTGTACAGTCTGTGAATACACGTGACTGCTGTGAAACAATGTACATGCCTATGCAGAGTGCACACAGTCCCGTGACATCTGAGATCAAATCCACTTCATCATTTCAGCCAAAGACACAAACTCGTATCTAAACTCTAATAAGTCGATCGCACAGAGGCATGAAGACAGCACAAAGACCCACACGGGCGTTGTGTGGTACGGTACTTATGCTGCACTTGTGTGATGTGTTTGCATAGGGTTCGTGCAATAGCTGCAGGGATGCGTGCACGTGCGTCCCTGCGGTGACCTTCTCTCGGCTGGAAGACGTTAAAGCAGCCAGAGGTTGTGTTTGATTTCACTCTCCGCCGTCTCTCGCTCGATGTCTTCGTTCACCACACACTGCTCCTTTTTTATTCCTCCAAATCCCTGCCTCCTACCCACCCTCTCCCCCTGTTCCTCCCCTGTCCTCAGCCCCCCCCGCCTGTGAAGTCCTATTTGTTAGAACAGACAGCAGGTTAGCATTAAATATACATGGGGATTGTCAGCCGGTGGCGAGCACAAAGGCAGCTAGGCGAGCCCCAGCGGAATCCAAGCCAGGCCCAGGCAGCCGGGCTCGGGGAGCGGGGGGCCATCGCCGTCCCCCGTGGGCCCCTCCACCCCACCAGCCCACCACACACACACACACACACACACACACACACACACACACACAGGTTAGAAACCAAAGAGAAGGTCAAAGACACTAGTACACAGATGCTCGAGTATGCAGATGTATACAGTGTGTGTGTACAGACACACAAGTCTGCCATCCCCCTCAGCTCACCCACACTCACATCTGTCATCCACTGGGGCGCAGGGTGATGTACAAGCTGAATCCCCCCTCGAGTATCCTCCCCTCTCTCCCCCTCTCACCCAGATGCAGGCAGAATACTGAATCAGTGAGCGAGGCCTCGTGTCTCTGCAGAGCCACGCGCACGCAAACACTTTCTTTTAGTTATTTATAAGAATCACACAGACGCATCCGCCATTTCATCCGAATCTGCAGAGAGCTGCACGGGAAATTATTCTGCAGCTTCAATGATGGCGATCTAAGATGGCCGCCCACACCAGTCGCACTGACAAACAGTCGAGGGTGACGAGGAAGGTTTGGGTTTGCTGATAGATGTAAAAATAAAGAGAGGAACATTATTCAGGGGTTTGGTTGTCTGGTGTCACATGATCGGTTCTTCGGTGCACAAGGAGGCCGAGCTCGCTCACACACACGGACGATGTCACTTACATGCAAACATAAGCAGACTGTACAGTCCAGGTTTAGAGCTGATGACAGCTCTTTCAAAGTGTGTTACTATCCATTCAGCATGTATCCCACGCTGCTGGAAGGACGGCAGGTTTGTGAATAACAGGAAATCTGGGGCCGGACGTCCTAACAACAGTGGAGGATGTTTTTACACTGATCCTTGCTCCATAATCTCTCATTTATAAGACAAACCTCACATCTTATATCTGACAGCCTGATAGAGAAACGAGCTGATTCCACTGCACTACACTAAGATAACTTCATTAAGGGTCTGGAATCGTCACACTGAGTGGACACACGAGTGACCATCCTGTCATAAGACAGCTGTAGTCACGTCTGCGCCTCTGAGCTCAGCATCATACCGGTGGTAATGCAGTAATACGTCTCGTGCGGCGACACGTGGTGGATGCGGTGGTGTTTCCGTGGCAACACCAGATGCCAGTCCTGGAGCAGCGTGACCCATCGCGGGAGGCCAAAGTAGGAGTGGCTCCACTTGTGAATCTGATTGGTTAGCGTGACGAAAACCGCCAGGGCGAAGACGTAGCAATCCCAGGGGTAGGATTCCAGCAAGGCCTCTGAAAGGTGACACAAACACAAAGGAACAAGACGAGGGAAAGTTAATGGAACAATTGATCAAAGTGTTCAGTGTAATGAAGGAGCAGGGCTCCCACAGAGGTGCTGAACCTCGGAGAGATGAAGAGCCTGAAAGGAGAGGAAGAAACATACTTTATCTAAAGAAGATGTTAGCAATGGTTAGCATGATGTTTCCAATCAGACGATCGCTCATCTGACATCAACTGATGCAGGCATTAGGTCGGGGTAAGGAAGTAAACAGTCTACACTCAAAGAAGGATACGAGGCCATGTTTCCTGTTCTTTACTGAGCACCTAAGTTCATGCTGGTGTTTAAACGTAACTATGAATGAACTTCTCAGGCTCAGGATACACGTCACACCTGCACAGGTATGGAGGGAGCGAACCGAGCACTGCTGGCTTTGCATACTCAGACAAAGGCTGGGGAACGAAGCTAACACAAAGTCACAGTGAAACACAATAAAAGGTCACTGAAAGCTGTCAACCAATGGGACGAGTGAGGACAAAAATATGGAGTACTTTTATTGAGAAATATCTGGTGTGATGTTAATTTGCACCAAGTGAGAGGTAACCTGCAAACATCTGCTGCTTTACAGGGAATGAGAGTCCCATTTATTTATTCTCAGCCTGAACTCTAACAGGACCAGAGTCACCATCAAACAGCAGACATTAGCTGAGATGTTATATGACAGTCGACCATCTTTATTCTGAATATCACACTCTACACCGAGAGTGTAAAACTCCACGTGCAGCCCAGTCTGATGTCAGGAGCAGACCAGTAAAACTACTGGAAACCTCTGAATCTCTCCTCTCAGTGAGAACTGTAAGAATGTGCATTTTGATTTCACATTTTAACGTTTAATGAGCCGTGCATCTACAACACGATGTTGAAGAGTTTCAGTTATTCTTTGTGGTGCTACAAAGGAAAAAAAAACAGCTTTCAGTGCAGCTTTTGGAAGTAAAGGACAATATTAAAAGTATCTGATGCTGACTCAGAGTGACAACACTACATAAATCACAGAAATGGGTTAGCAATGTCTTTTTTTTTCTTTCTTGGCCCTCTGGGATGTCAGCACGGTTGGATACACTTAATCTGGTCAGGCGCACAGCTCTGTGAGCATAGACCAGGGGTAGGGAACGTTAGTCCTCGAGGGCCGGTGTCCTGCAGGTTTTAGATCTCACCCCGGGTCACCACACCTGAATCAAATGATTAGTTCATTAGCAGGCCTCTGGAACTTCAAAACATGCTGAGGAGCTAATTTAGCTATTTAAATCAGCTGTGATGGATCAAGGACACATCTAAAACCTGCAGAACACCGGCCCTCGAGGCCTGGCGTTCCCCCACCCCTGGCATAGACGCTCAATCATTGTGTTTTACAATGAGCAGCCAATCAAAAGAAAGTTGGATTAAGTGGAGGGCGGCTCAAAGGCAGATGTTTATCTCAGCCTCGCCAAGCCTCGCTCGCTCGCTCGTGGAAAGCTATCCTGGTGTCCCACACTAACTGGAGCTGGACATGCGTCCCCTTTGATGAAAACTCTGACCCAAAGACAACGACAGACACTGATGCACTGATAACACTACAGCTGAATGTTAATTAGACGTCCTGATTGTGGACCGCAGCCACGCACTCGCCTATAAAAAGCATTTTGTCATCGGTAGCTGAAAACTGTTTACGGAGTCAGCACTGATTTGAGCTGACAGCTGACAAACATGTCAGGACTCACACAGAAGCAGCTGCACACAACATTTCTGACAATAATGAATGCATGAACAGTATGAGGATGTGCACAGCCTTAATGAAATGAACGTGTGAGCCTGGTTTGTCAGCTGCTAGCTCTTGGTCTTTCTGTGACTTACAGCTGTCCTCTCTCTGTCCGTCTCCGTGCCTTGTCCCTTGTCTTTGGTGAAAACTACAATCTCTTGACCCCAGTTCAAGTGCAGACATGACAGCTGGAGATGTCACCTCACGCTTCTCAGATTTCCCCGTCTACCTCTGTCTCCGTCTTTGTCTGGTGACCGCTTGACGCTGCGAGGAGCTCGACATGACAGGTTTAGATGTCATCTCACCGCTACGCGACCCTCCGCTGCCCCCACGCGCTCTCTCGCTTCCTCTCTTCTCCGTGCGATCTCGCCCTCTGCCTCGAACGCTTAGCTGCGACCTCTTAAGGCGCGGACATGACAGGTGTGGATGTCACTGCGTCCGTTTGGTGACCTCTTGACTCCCTGTGGTGTGTGACATGACAGGTGTGGATGTCACCTACAAGTGGACCTCACTGCTGCTGCCTCTAATCTCTCCTCCCTCTCGCCTCATTCACGGATCCCTCCTGTGGAAAAGCAGCTGAACTTTTAACATTTTCATTCTTTTGGTTTCAGACGATTTGTTAAAGTCTGACTCCCCTTAAACGTACCGATGATCTTTTACAGATACACCTGTCAAACACAATAACACTTTTAACCTTTAGTTTCTTTTGACATTTCTGGTTAGTTTTACATCTAATCTCTGATATCCTGTCAGTAACTAAAATGTATTTTACTCATGCACAGCAGAGCTAAAGTTAGGGATGTTTTGCACATCAACACCAGACCCTCACAAACACCTGCTGAAATAATAATGACACAGGACTGTTTAAGAAAGGCCGTCAAATCAAAGTTTTATGTTTATACTCTGAGAATCCACCGTATCAAGATACCCGAAAGAACTGGAAAACTACTGAATACTAGGGATGGGTATCGTTTAGGTTTTATCCGATACCGGTGCCAAACCGGTACTTTTGAAACGGTTCCGGTGCTTAAACGGTGCTCAAACCGGTGCTTAAAGAATGGAGAACACAAACTTTGTCCAAAAACCTCTCATGTTCAGCTGTTTTCCACTTTTTCTTTGGTCATTTTAGCCTTTTTGGCCAGGGTGAAGGGAGCATCTGCCATCAAACAAGAAGACAGCCGCATGTAACTACGACGGTGTTTGCTAGTTCACCTTACATGCATTAATGTAATAACGTGGTTAGCCTACTCAATGTAAATTACACACGAACAACATGAAGCTACTCGCCCAGAGAAGAACGGCTGCTGCTGCCATCATCATCCTCATCATTTCTGCTACACTGACAGGGCTAGGGGCCAGGACTCTACTCTTTGGGTTCTTGGGGGGATGTTGCTAACTCCGGGTCCGATAACAGGCACCACACCCGCAGTAGATGTGCTCGGTGTGAGGTCTCGCAGCAAGCTATCAAACACGGCGCATTTCTCGGCTTTTAAAAAAACGCTTTCATCAGATTCGAGGTGTTGGCTCCTTTGCACAGTATCACCTTAAAGCACTTGTTGCAGGCTGCTGAGTTTGCATCTTTTGCTGTGAAGTACAGCCAGACTTTTGACTGTTTTGCCTTGGGCATTTTTAATCTGTAGCTCTGCTCTAAAAGAACGTACGTACCTGGGCACACCTACTATCCTTGGAAAGGTAAAATGATTGGGTAGAATCCAAAGTGTATGACATCTCAGAAAAAAAAAAAAAAGCACCGAAATAAAGCACCGAAATGTGCGCTGCTTTTCGGTCTGGTTACTACCGTTTATGTCAGAACCGATACCGGTACACATCCCTACTGAATACGTGTGCACAGGAGGGATACGGGCTATACTGGATAAATGATGTTAAATGTGGAGCTGCCAGGCAGAAGCAGACAAGCACAGAGTCATGGATGTAGTGAAGGAGGTTATGCAGAGGGTTGGTGTGACAGGAAGGAGGTAAGAAGATGGTAAGATGGAGATGGATGACGTGCTGTGGCGATCCCTAAAAGTAACAGCCAGAAGCAGGAGTAGTGGTAGTAGTAGTAGCAGTAGTAGTAGCAGTACCAGTAGCAGCAGTAGTAGTAGCAGTAGTGGCAGTAGCAGTAGCAGCAGTAGTAGTAGCAGTAGTAGTAGCAGTGAGTCAGCAGCAGTAGTAGTAGCAGCAGCAGCAGCAGCAGCAGCAGTAAGCAGTAGTAGTAGCAGCAGCAGCAGCAGCAGTAGTGGCAGCAGTAATAGTAGTAGTAGTGGTAGTGAGCAGTGGTAGCGGCAGCAGCAGCAGCAGTGGCAGCAGTGGCAGCAGCAGCAGCAGCAGTAGTGCAGCAGCAGTGGCAGCAGCAGCAGTAGCAGCAGTAGTGGTGGTGGCAGTGGCAGTGGCAGTAGCAGGTGGCAGCGTTGTGGCAGCGGTGGTAACAGCGGTACAATAGCAGGTAGTGGCGGTGGCAGTGGTAGCGGTGGCAGCGCAGTGGTGGCAGCGGTGTGGTGGCAGCAGCAGTGGCTGGTGGCAGCAGCAGTAATGGTGGTCACAGCAGCAGCAGCAGCGGTGCCAGTGAGTGTCAGCAGTGGTGGTCAGCAGCAGCAGTGGCAGTGGCAGCAGTGCCAGCAGCAGTGGTAGCAGCAGTGGCAGCGGTAATGGTGGTAGTGGCGGCGGTGGTGGTAGCAAGCCAGTATGTGGTACAACAGCAGTGGTGTCAACAGCGGTTGTGGTGCCCAGCATGGTGAGTGCAGCAGTGGCAACAGCAGTGGTGTGGTGGCAGCGGCAGTGGTGGCGGCAGTGGCAGCAGCAGTAGTGGTGGTGGCAGCAGTGGTGGTGGCAGCAGTTGTGGTGGTGGTAGCGGCAGTCAGCGGTGGCAGTGGCAGCGGCGGTGGTGGCAGTAATGTGGTGGCAGCAGCGGTGGTGGCAGCAGCAGTGTGTAGTGGTGGCAGCAGTGGTAGTCAGCAGTGGCAGCGGCGCCAGCACAGCAGCATGTGGTGGTGGCAGCAGTAATGGTGGCAGTAGCAGTGGTGGCGGTGGCAGTGGCAGCAGCAGTGGCAGCAGCAGTTGCGGTGCAGCAGTAGTGGTGGCAGCAGCGGTGGTGGTGGCAGCTGTCAGTGGTGGTAGTGGCAGCGGTGGTGGTAGCAGCAGTCATGTAGTGGTCGCACAGCTGTTGTGGCAGTGGCAGCAGCAGCCTGTGGCAGTGGCAGTGGTGGTAGCGGCGGTGGTGGTGGCAGCCACATGGTGGTAGTGGCTGGTTGTAGCAGCAGCAATGATGCCTGTAGCAGTCAGCAGTAGCAGCAGCAGCAGTGGTGGTGGTAGCAGCAGCAGTCAGCAGCAGTAATGGTAGTTGTAGCAGTAGTAGCAGCAGTAGCAGCAGCAGTAGTAGCAGCAGCAGTAGTAGTAGTAGCAGCAGCAGTAGTAGCAGTAGTAGCAGTAGCAGCAGCAGTAGTAGCAGCAGTAGCAGTAGTAGCAGTAGTAGTAGTAGTAGCAGCAGTAGTAGCAGTAGCAGCAGCAGTAGTAGTAGTAGCAGCAGCAGTAGTAGCACTCACTATGTGTTAATAGACCTCTCTGCATCGAATCATATCTGTTATTAATCTCTGTCTCTCTTCCACAGCATGTCTTTATCCTGTCTTCCTTCTCTCACCCCAACCAATCACAGCAGATGGCCCCGCCTCCTGAGCCTGGTTCTGCTGGAGGTTTCTTCCTGTTAAAAGGGAGTTTTTCCTTCCCACTGTCACCAAAGTGCTTGCTCATAGGGAGTCATATGATTGTTCGGTTTTCCTCTGTATGTATTATTGTAGGGCCTACCTTACAATAACAGGCGACTGTTGTTGTATAAATAAATAAATACATTTGTATAAATAAAATTGACCAAATAGAAACAGACTTGTTTCGTGCATGCATTTCTTTTCCTCTGAATGTATGAATGAAGTACAGTGCAGACTTTACACTGGCGCTTTGTTTTTTCGTTTCCTATCCAGCTACCTCGGTTTATCACTTTATCAGACATACACAGTGCTAGATGCTTGGGAGCAGCTTAACCTCACAGCACGATAGCTAACCTAGCCTTTAACCCAACTAACTGATGTCAACTCCCCTCCGCTCCTCCCATCAGTGACCTTTCAGCTCAACTTGTAGTGTAGACATGACAGGTGGAGATGTCACCTCCTCAATAACAGCTTGCTCAGTTTCTCCTGCTGATCTTCCTCCTCCAGTCCCTCCCACCTCTTGCCCTGCAGCTGTAAGGTCAGTGCACATGATCACCTGCCCTATGCTTTTCCTTAACTTCCATTAGTCTGGCACTTTGCAGTACTAAGGCACAGCTACAAACTATTTGACACTGTAGCTGACCTTCTGAAGTCCTTGCATTTTCATCGCCAGTTTGAGGCTTAATTGTAGGAAGTTAGCTCAAACCTCTACAATGTTACACCCTCAAGCTTCTCAAGATAATAAGAATGACAGTGATGATTTTTTTTCTACAAAGGAAGCAAAAGAAAAACATTCAAGGCTATGACACACTGAGGTTTCCAAACAGCAGCTTTCTGTGTCCATCTTGGGCTTCCTTCACCTGATCAGATCAACAAATCCCAGCCAGTTGGTTGGTTGGTGAACATTTGGTTCATCCAATCTGAAAGAAGGGCTAAAATGACTTTCCAGGAGAAAGCCTCAAATGCCACTCGTTGTTTTGCCTTTCTTCTTTCACTGAAGAAATGCTCATCTTTTTTGTTGGTTGTTTTCAGACATTACTACTACAGAGATAGTGGGCACAAAGATATGATGGAGCGAAGAAGGAGCTCCTAGTCAAAGGAGTTTGCAAAGAAAAAGCGTCTGGACTTCTTTAAGTTGCTTGAAGACGTTTCACCTCTCATCCGAGAAGCTTCTTCAGTTCTAAGGTCAAATGGCCGAGAGTCCCAGATTTAAACTCAGTGGGAGTATCCCCCCAAGGAGGGACACTCCCACTGAGTTTAGTCCAGACGCTTTTTCTTTGCAAACTCCTTTGACTATGATGACCTGGATGACTGAGAACCTTCACAGACAAGGAGCTCCTAGCTCTTTCTAGTCTACTGTTGACACTACAACTACGCGTGCCAACATTCTGCTTATCCATCACATTCATACTGATTTAAACAACAAACACCAGTTAGATTAGGGGATGGCGTGCTCCATCAAGTCCTCCATCAGCAGCAACGTCCATGTTTTAAGGACCCTACTGACCATCAGGTCACCAGTTCTGATAGATGGTGGAATTCGTGCAGACTAGTTACAGAACTGCTGTTCTCATTATTGACTAACCTTTATCACATCTAAGATATGCCCACAGCTGCCAGTAGATATTTACAGGAAACTGACTCGCCCAGCCACAAGACCACAGCTGAAACAGTGACTGCAATGGTGCAGAAATCTGCGTGTCTCTGCACTCGGTTATGTATAAGCACATGTGTGATTTACCTGGTGTGTAAGTGAGGAACTTGTAGGCCATGTGAGCCAGCGGTAGGATGGGGATCATGCAGTTATCGCCATTGGTTTCGATAAAGTCGTGGCGAGTGATGGCAGTCGGATCGATGTGGTGCTCCCTGAATGGTCGAAGAAATGCCTGCAAAGAAAAGAAACGAATAAACTTTAAAAACTATTCTCAGTCTAAGCTCTGACGACTTTCTGCTCGTACAACAACTGGCTTTTGAGGGAGGACTTTATTTAAACCATCATTATCTTATTTTTATATGAAATGAAAAATACTGAAGTGGTGGCCTTTCCAAATCAAAGTAATCCACACAGATCTCAAACTAGACTCTACTCACTGTTCCTGCCTCAGCGGCTGCACATCCGCCCGATCCTGACTGAGAAATCTGGATATCAGTGAGTCTACGGGCCAATCCATCCACTTCAGTTATATGTTGGTTCTATATGCACTTTGTAACTAGCAACAGCTAGCAGGAGAACTAGCGTAGCATGGAGGAAGATGAGGGCGAGAAAAAGCAGCTGGGAGTTACCAACTGCCTTTTTTTATATGTTTGCAAAGCTGTGCAGACAGCGGTGAGTGAGTCAGTGTCACCTAAACGCTTTGGCTTCTTTCGTTTGCTCGTTTTCACATTCAGTCAGAGAGATTTTACAATTAGTCCATTCGTTTTTGGCCAATGACATTTTTATGCAATTTTGTTTCTGCACACAATCGCAGTGGAGCTTAAATGAAGATTTGGTTGGACTGCACACTTTCATCTTTAATCCAAAGGTTTAATTTTATTTATGAACCATTTTCAGAGGCTCAGACGTTGAGATAACAGTGTATTAATAACACAAGTATGACATTAGGACATAAATGAATGGAACAGGGTAAACAGCCAATCTAGTCTGTGTTAAATAAAGGTGTTGCAGTTACATGCACATACAGGCTGAAAGTCATTGTTGGATTCCTCTAATGAATTTAAATTCACTTTAAACCACAACACAAAACAATGTTTATCCTCTTTACGCCAATGCAGATCAAATACACACACACACACACACACACTCACACACTTTGTGGTGCCGAGCATCCTGTGCAACCCCAAAGCTCATATCCAGCATCCTAATAAACCACAGAACAGCAGTCAACTTGTGCAAACACACTCATACACATAAATGACCCATGGACACCCCACCAATTCAAAAATGTGTGCTGTAGAACACACACACACACACACACAGGCAAACCCCAGCAGCACTGTGCAGAGGCAGACACCTGTCTGTGAGAGCATGGGGGTCTCAAATGAAAGACTGAATCTGAATCTCAGAAGCACAAAAGAGGACAAAAAGAAACACACCCACATGCACACAGAGGATAAAGGTAATTTATTTCCCTGTGTGGAAAAAGCAAAAAGAGGAAGGTTTGCATGCGTTTGTGCACAGTGCGCATTTATCCGAGTGCGTGTTTGTGTGCAGCCGTGGAAACATCAGCGTGAAAACTCATTACTGTCGGGTTAGCCGCTCGAAACAATCACACACGCCTATCAGCGGACGTCGTCGGTAGGTGCCACTGCAAACGCTGAAACTATCTGTTGATATCCTCACAATTACGTGCCCAGCTCCCTTCTCTACCGCTGCTTCCCCCTCCCCCCCTTCCATCGTCCCCCTCCTCTCACCGCAGCCCTCAGCTAGATGAAAGGCCGGCTAAGCCGCAGAGGTCGTGCCGAGAGGGGCGGCACGGGCGCTCCCAGTTAACGGCGGGCCACCGGTCGCTGCGTGTCCTCTAATCCCACACCGTTTAACGGCCTGCCTTGCACGACATCCGTTAATCACCAGCTCACATCGCAGCAACCGCCGCTGTCCCACTGCTTGGACGGACACGCCCTTCCACCCCCTTCTTTTTTTGTCCTTCCAACCTCATCTGCTGTATTTTTTGTCAGTTTCTCTCTTTTGGGCCCAACCTTACCATCCTTTAATATATCGCACTCTTTTTTCCTCCTTCTGTCCTTTAAATAAGAACCGACTTACATCATTCAATTAACTCTCTTTCAACGCTCCAATCAGCCTCACTGGAGAGTTGCCTTGAAAGAGATTTGTTCGTTAACGACACAAGGACAGAAGTAGCAATGCTTTTAAAATATGACTGCACAAGTGAAATAGATGGGGAGAAAGGATGTTAAAACATATATCCCAAAACTGTAAGCACATCTGGCAAATTTCAGTGTGAATCGAGCATCATTGAGAACTAATGAGCGTGACTTTGTCCTCAAAGTGGTGTCATTAGAGGACTGCTAAATCCTTGTTGAGTCAATTAAGGCTCAACGACACGATGACGACAAAAAGCCTCCTAAAGGAAATGTTGGAAACGCTACAGGGAAATTGTCGAGCACTTCTTAAACTAGTGTTGCAATTTTAGCACTGCTGAGTAGAGAAAAGGCTTTCTGTAGACGCACAGAAAGAACAAATTGGTGTTACACAATGTCTCCTGGAGAGCAACAACCTCGCAGTGCACTTTGTGCAATAATTCCCGCCCTATTTTGTCTGAACAACAACATATTCCAACTGTGATGTGGACAGAAGCATGCATCATAATGCGCTCTCTGAATGTGTGCATGTTTTCCTTTAGTTCATACACAAGTTTGTACTCCAGATTTTCTTTTTCTTTTAAGCCAAATGCTGATATGATGCATGTACTCCAGAGTACAGTGGGTACTCACGGGTTACGTTTCCATTAGGACAGCGACTTTGACGCGTTCCGTAAGTGACGACTGTTGTTACTTTCTAGCTAAACACATGAAGCCCTATGTTTCACTAATGATACACAGTCTAACTGTAGCATCCAACAGCAGTGCTTGTTACTGTAACTGCCATAAAAACCTTGATTTGAAAAAAGTCTTTAATCAAACCACCTGTTTTAAAGAAAAACGTCTTCTTCAGCTGCTCCCACCCACAGATATTTAGACTGGGTCTAAAAATCTAAAGCTACACAAGTCCAAATAAAAGCGTGTGTGTGCAGATGAATGATAACCCCACTTTCTATTGGAGGGAAAGCAAGCAGGCGCGAGTCTGAAGGGGGTGTACTCCATTTATTTTAAGTCTTCAGTAACATTAATTTATAGATTTAAAATATTAAAATATTAATATATGTATATTATATAAATAGCTTTGCCCTACAGACCAGTAAAACTCTGAGCCTGGACTTAATGACCTGATAGTCCACACAATGTTTTCTTTTCTGCAACAAAAAAGTTGATATAAAGACACACAGAAACACACACACACATGAATACACACCCAGGTAATCTCACGATCTCATGCAGGAGATACGACGCAGTCAGAACTCTTTACTGCTTTACTAAGAAGGCAGAGTCTGTTTTAATGTTTTAGTTTAGGTTGTATGTGGCCCTTATTTTATTTGACATGACTGTGTTTATTATTATAAGTCATTTATTTTTGGACTTAAAGTGTTTAAATACAAAGAAACATCCATCCATCCGCTTCCCCTTCTCAGGGTCGCGGGGGTCTTTGGACGGTGGGAGGAAGCCAGAGTACCCGGAGGGAACCCACGCAAACACGGGGAGAACATGCAAACTCCACACAGAAAGACCCCGGCCTGATGGTGGAATTGAACTCAGGACCTTCTTGCTGTGCGGCAACAGTGCTAACCACCGTGCCACCGTGCTGCCTTGACAAAGAAGAAACAGTTAATCAATTAAAACTTTTTTTCCTCCTTTGAATTTTTAATTCATTTCTGTTCCTCATCTGATTGCTTACTTACTACTTCATTATTAAAATAATCAGCACTTGTTTCAAACATGCAAACATTTACAGAGTATCATTAACTCCCACTTACCTGTGGGTTGCTTTTTTAAATATTTGCTTTCATTTTAATTTAAACTTTATTATTTAAGTAAAAAGTCCCTTTGAGGGTTTTGGTTCGCAGCCTGAGCACAACATCAGCAGGAGAGCAGCAGTGACACAAAAACACGACCCACAGTCTGAAATATAAGGTGTGACATGAGATGTGTAGAATGAATTCGATGACCTGCAGTGAGAGCAGATTTGACACGAGACACGATGAACAGTTTGGAGATCAGCGGTACATACAGTACAGACAACACGTGTTTACAGAGGTCATAACAGGCAGAGGCGACAGGAAACTGGACATACATCAGCAAAAACAGAATAAAATAACAGAAGACATAAATAAAAGACGGCGCCAACTTCTAACACTCTAATACGGCCGCCATTAGCCTCAGGTGTTCTGAATCACGCTCGTCTTTGATATTCAAACTAACGCTAACCGGGAGCACGGGCCGGCTTTATTCTCAGCCTCACAAATACAGCTGAGGTGGACGCTTTATTTCCAGCAGACTATTGTCAGCCCTCTGTTCTCTGTAAAGGTCCATTCTTCTCTGCCAGTTAAAGTCTTTATTAGAGGTCTCCTACAGTGTCCAACACACCATGCAAATCTGTGACTGCTGCTGTGCCTTTGGTCCCAGTAACTACCCCAAACCTCAATAAATGCCACATTAGAAATAAACATCACACCAAATAATACCTTCTGCAAACACAACAAGTAACACAGGGATCCTGAAATTACTGTTCAGCATCATCTGATAGTACAATGCACATATTAAATAAGTATTATTAAGGTAGCATCTAAAAATAGAGCCATACATTAGGTACAGCCCAAATTACATGAACCATTAGAAATCATCACATCAAAGTCAAGACTGTCAGTACTGCAGCTAATCAGATTACACTGAAGTACTGGCAGTAATCTAAAGCCTGAAACCCAGCAGTCTGCTGAGCAGAGACATATTTGATTTAGACGCAACAACAATGCAAATTAATCAATTCATGTTTTGTTTTTTTCCTGGTGTGTTTGTGCAGTCATTTATACATCATTTCATTTTACACGTTACATTTGAGTGAGTACTGCATGTTACTACATAACAACATCTGTACCTGTTCGTGGTTTTAGGCTGCAGCCAAACATCTGTATTTATGTTTAAATACATAATCCCCTTGTATTTATAAACAATATAAGCAGACACTGGATTATTTTAAATAAATTTAAAATGAACATCATTCGTTCCTTCGTGTGCACTGCACTGATAGACGACAGTGCTCTACACGTCCAGCCTCTAAGCTGTTACACTCACTAGCTGGTGGCTAACCATCCTCTGTTTGCACAGATTTAATGCAAAAATAAGGAGCTGCAGCACAACAGTTTACAAATGCAGCACTGTAGTGATGAGGTGTGACAGCCTGCACGTGTCATCATGTTTAACACAAAGCTCAGAAAGAGAACGAGGAAACAATGAATGACATGCATGCATCACGCTGTATGCATGTTTATATAATGTTGTTTAAATCACATTAGAATCTTTAAGTCGTTATAATATCAGTGAAGTACAACAAATACTGTCTTGTACTACAAAAGTACTACAAATGGCATTATAGGTATTAGTGTGATTCTGGTGTTTGCGGTCATATTTAACTGTGATAATAAGTATTTGTAAATAAAACAAATGTTTCCATGTGTTTGCAGTTTTGCAGTCAAAGTAACAAATGGTGTGAACTGCAATCAAATTGTGAACAATATCATATTATTATTAATGATGCACTGATAACATGTGGGACAGTGTGATTAATACCTATGGTTCTTACAGGGATGCTTCAGGTTTAAGACACACATCAGCTTCCATTTTTCACACATTATTTATATATGAATAATTCATAAATACAAGGAACAGTAGATGAAACGCTCCCACACTTCCACTCACTAAATTCACACGCCATTAATCAAAACAAAGTTCACATGAACCAATCTGCATGCTGCACCGGATCATACTGATTTTAATTGGATGAAATGAGGATAACCTTTACTCTAATTGGCTGAGAGGAGTGTGTGTGGATTACTGTAACACAGCCACATAAATATGTGCGTACTGTATGGGCACTGTGTGCTGAAAGGTCGTCAATATTCAAGGTGAGACTGTTCACATGTGACCCCGTGTGTGTGTGTGTGTGTGCACTGGACATTACTGTCTACAGGGAAATCCCTTTGTGTTACAGTGACATTAAGCTTCAGGTCACTATGGAAGTGTAAAGCTGTGGGGATGAGGTGCGACTGCTACCACGGCGATACAGTCTCAGGAAAGCGAGGACACCAACTTTTAACAAAGCCTCCAACTGTAAAAACCAACAACCAAAGAAACCTGTCCCATCCGGCTCGCTGGGATTATTCAGGAAAACTGTACCAAAGCAAGAACGATGCAAAAATAATGGATCTGAGGATGGACGTGTTTTTAAAAAAGGCTTTTTAAAATACCTTTGATAGGTTTGTCTAGGCACAAACCTATTGCTGGAACAACCGAGAAAATCCACTCCAACTAGCAAAAGCAAGACGCAAGGCACCAGAGCTCTTTGTGTGATCTCGTGCACGAGGGAGATGACCAGACCAAGCGCTGTTCCTGCCGCTTGAACCCCAGTCACTCTCGGTCAGCCCCTCTGTAGCACTGCTCTTTATTGTGGTTACATGAATATGCATAGTCTCATTAACATGTGACATCTCAAACAGGCATATATGTGAACAAATAGTACCAGTCTGTGTGTACGTGTAGGTATGTGTATGTGTGTCAAAGGGTGACCCTGTGAAGCCTCCCACCGGACCTGCTGGCGCCAAGGAGTCCAGCAGATCACCTAAACAAAAGGCTCTTATAGCCAAACAGATAGAGAGTAGGTGTCCTCCCATACTATATATCAGAAAGAGAAGGTACCTCTCTCATGACCTTAAGATGTGTGTGGTATGCCAGACTACTCTGGAAAAGGAGTGAACGCACCCCCCTCTTTATGGTACAGAGAGTCTTTGGAGATTACTAAGGATCAGACATTCTATCAATCTACAAACGATTATATACCTCTAAGCATAAATGATTATACGTTTCTAAGTACAAATGACAATTCTAAAGTATCACTCTGACAACTATCATTTATAAAGGTGCTCTTCTGCACTCATTTCAAATACCAGGCACTTTCTGACAAACAAATAAAATAAATGAAAATGACGTCAGCTGCCTCGTCAGTGCCGCTCTCATCCCACAGACTCTCCAACTGCTGTTCAGTCAGCAGGACATGAACCCATTCTCCACCTGCTGCAGTTATCAGCTGCAGGTACCCCGCTGCACTGGCCTTCCAGCTCAGAGTGCATTTAAAGTGCAGGAATAGCACTGCAGTTATCCCGCCGCAGTTACCAGCCACAGTTACCCGCCGCAGTTACCCCGCCGCAGTTACCAGCCGCAGTTACCCCGCCGCAGTTACCAGCCGCAGTTGCCCGCTGCAGTTACCAGCAGTAGTTACCCCGCTGCAGTTACCAGCCGCAGTTACCCCGCTGCAGTTACCCCGCTGCAGTTACCAGCCGCAGTTACCAGCTGCAGTTACCCCGCTGCAGTTACCAGCCGCAGTTACCCCGCTGCAGTTACCCCGCCGCAGTTACCAGCCGCAGTTACCCCGCCGCAGTTACCAGCTGCAGTTACCCGCCGTAGTTACCCCGCTGCAGTTACCAGCCGCAGTTACCCGCCGCAGTTACCCGCTGCAGTTACCCGCCGCAGTTACCAGCCGCAGTTACCCGCCGCAGTTACCAGCCGCAGTTACCCCGCCGCAGTTACCCCGCTGCAGTTACCAGCCGCAGTTACCAGCTGCAGTTACCAGCTGCAGTTACCCCGCTGCAGTTACCAGCCGCAGTTACCCCGCTGCAGTTACCCCGCCGCAGTTACCAGCTGCAGTTACCCGCCGTAGTTACCCCGCTGCAGTTACCCCGCCGCAGTTACCAGCCGCAGTTACCCCGCCGCAGTTACCCCGCTGCAGTTACCCCGCCGCAGTTACCAGCCGCAGTTACCCCGCCGCAGTTACCAGCCGCAGTTACCCCGCCGCAGTTACCAGCTGCAGTTACCAGCTGCAGTTACCCCGCTGCAGTTACCAGCCGTAGTTACCCCGCCGCAGTTACCAGCTGCAGTTACCCGCCGTAGTTACCCCGCTGCAGTTACCCTGCCGCAGTTACCAGCCGCAGTTACCCCGCCGCCGTTACCAGCCGCCGTTACCAGCCGCAGTTACCCTGCCGCCGTTACCAGCCGCAGTTACCCCGCCGCCGTTACCAGCCGCAGTTACCAGCCGCAGTTACCCCGCCGCAGTTACCAGCTGCAGTTACCAGCCGTAGTTACCCCGCTGCAGTTACCAGCCGCAGTTACCCCGCTGCAGTTACCCCGCTGCAGTTACCAGCTGCAGTTAGCAGCCGCAGTTACCAGCTGCAGTTACCAGCCGCAGTTACCCCGCCGCAGTTACCAGCCGCAGTTACCCCGCTGCAGTTACCAGCCGTAGTTACCCGCCGTAGTTACCCCGCTGCAGTTACCCTGCCGCAGTTACCAGCCACAGTTACCCCGCCGCAGTTACCAGCCGCAGTTACCAGCCGCAGTTACCCCGCCACAGTTACCAGCCGCAGTTACCCCGCCGCAGTTACCAGCTGCAGTTACCCCGCTGCAGTTACCAGCCGCAGTTACCCCGCCGCAGTTACCAGCCGCAGTTACCCCGCCACAGTTACCAGCCGCAGTTACCCCGCCGCAGTTACCAGCTGCAGTTACCAGCAGCAGTTACCAGCAGCAGTTACCAGCTGCAGTTACCAGCAGCAGTTACCAGCAGCAGTTACCAGCTGCAGTTACCAGCAGCAGTTACCAGCAGCAGTTACCAGCTGCAGTTACCCTGCTGCAGTTACCAGCAGCAGTTACCAGCTGCAGTTACCAGCTGCAGTTACCCTGCTGCAGTTACCAGCTGCAGTTACCCTGCTGCAGTTACCAGCAGCAGTTACCAGCTGCAGTTACCCTGCTGCAGTTACCCTGCTGCAGTTACCAGCTGCAGTTACCCCGCTTCAGTTACCCCGCTGCAGTTACCAGCCGCAGTTACCACGACTGTACAAGAAGCACGATGAGAAACAACTGAACCACACTGTGGACTCACAGCAGTGAGTCAGCCAGTGGGGAAACAGGTGAAGGACAGAGCTAGCTGGACTCTCCACTAATAAGCACTGTAACAGATGGTGTGGTACTTCTCGATTAATGAAAAAATAAATATTAAAAATGTCAAAATTTGTTTCCAAAAGTGTGCACAGGTGGGTACTGATACAGGTACTTTTGACAGTAGGCCCAAATAACGTGACACTGGGCCATTTGACCTTTGTGTTCTGAAAGGTCACTAAAGATACAAAAATATATGTCACTACTAGTACTACTACTACTACTGCTGCTGCTACTAGAATATTTTGGAGTTTGGGAAATATGACTTGTATTTCTTTTGAATAGCAGACATTAATCTTCCATCTCTGTTTAAAGTGTGGAGCTCGAAATAAGAGAGGACGAGCTTTAACAATCAAGCTTGGAAAAAAGTAAACAGTTGGCTGTAAGATGAACAGTTTGACTTTGTTCTTCTATGTTGAGGGAAAAAAGAATGAGGGAAAATGTTTGCATAAACACTCAGAAGCAATCGAAAGAACCATGTGATTGATGGCCGGGTTCCATTTGCCAAACTTACCTTGACTGAGGAAACTTAAGAAGCCAAAGTTGGTGACAAAGCAGCTGCTGTATCAAAACCGTTGCAGTGATTGCTTTGGCTGCGAGCAGACTCTTGTGTTCAACTACGAGGGGTTTAAGAGGGTCTCAGATGTTTGGGGAGTTGGTTGTAAATGTCTGCAGACAAACCAAATCAATGACCAGGAGCTTTCCAGTGCAACCAGTCTCTCTGACCAGTCTGTAAGCCTGCAGAAATGGAGCTTTACCAATTGATTTCACAGCGACTGCCAGCCACAACTAGTCAGTGATTACACACTTTTTCCTGGTGACCAGTGGTTACCAGCTGGTCAGCGACCCGCCTGCCTGACTGAGGCAAAGCAGAACCGACACTAGTGAGACTGCTGCACACCTGATTTAGAGTTTGGTTGGCAGAAAAATGAACTTTGGATTGATTTGATGTGAAATTATTAGAAGTCGTTTGATACAGCCCGCCTGCCTGTGTGTGTGTGTGTGTGTGTGTGTGTGTGTTCTGTGTGTGCGCGTGCGTACCTTCCCAATAACAGGGATGTCCACCGATCCCCAGGTATCTGCTCCCCAGTGCACAATCCCCGATGCAAAATCTGCCGTCACTATTCCGAGCACTGTTACATAAATGCAGGCGTGGACAGAGAATTACAAAAACTTGATTAGATTCGTACATGAACTCATGAAAAATGATTATTAGCATTTACATACAAAATCAAAGCCATCACAGTTTAGTGACTGCGTGTGAGTGTCAGCTTACCGATGCCGAGGACGATCTTGTAGATGTGAACAGTGGAGAAGTGCAGGAGGAGGAAGGAGAAGTTGATGATGAAAAGAAAGAGGCACAGAATCACACACACCCACTCCTGGAGCCGTTTACCTGGGGACGACACAGAAACACCTGACACTGCTGGGCTGACAGGGAAATACAGACAGACAGTGGGTGTCTGTATTAATCAAGTGGGGGGGGGGGTCCGCTGGGAGAACACGTCGCTTTTTACCGAGGGTCAAAGGACCCGTTGCCCACAATGACCGCGCCTGTGCGTCCAGGCTGTTAATATGTAATCAGATGAAGACAAGTGTACTCCAGGTTGCGGGGTCACGACCTCTCATATGTGAAACACTGACACGGACGCAGCACCGAGCAGCACACACACAAAGGCCGTTTCAGGTGGGAGGTAGACCTCTGCGGGGACAAACTCATAGGTCAGCAGTATCAACTAAAGAGGAAGAACAGGGACTAACTAAAAGTACTCTATTGCAATTCAGCAATATTAGAAGGGAGAAAGCCTCCAGCCACACAGCACTAAAGATCAGAGATAATATATTATTGCAAAGGCACACGCAGCATTGAGCACGCAGCATTGAGCACGCAGCATTGAGCACGCAGCATTGAGCACGCAGCATTGAGCACGCAGCATTGAGCACGCAGCATTGAGCACGCAGCATTGAGCACGTAATGTGAGCGAGAAGCGTCTCCCACAAACTTCTGAATGCCACCTTGCTTCCTTCTTCGTGGTCCTTGCTCGTTTGACCTGCCAGCTCAAGCAGGAAACGTGACATCATTCACTAAATAAACCCACAAATATAAACCACCACTGTTCTGTTTTTAACTCACTTTCTTCTTCTTTTACAGCCCCGCCCCCCACGCCGTTCTCCTAATCCTTCTGTCATTGCCAATCTAATGTGCCTTTAAAACTTTAATGTGTTCAGATCCTAACGTATCACACAGCATTAGGAGCCTATAAGATATTCATGACAGTTTTTTCTAATAAAGCACACAGGCCTGTAGACCTGAGTATGAATATGCTATCAGCCTCTCATATGGACTGAGCGGTCACCCGAGATTTAGAATATGTGATTATGGATATTTCACGAATCGTCAAATGTGACCCTTCACCTTCTAAAAATAGACACCATCAAAGTTGTAAAGAAGCAGATGGTAGAAGTTCAACTTCTAAATGACTTTGACTTTGCTGGTTGTTGAAAATTGTTTTGAAAAACGTTTCTGTCACTTTGTTTCAGCTGTGAACGAGTCGTTCGGTGCACTGATAATCACATACTCCCCTCGGCTTGATTCAAACAATCATCTTTAACAGGAAGTCTGTACAGATTATATTTAATGTACTGCTGAAAAACAAAAATCAAAGGAATACATTTTAACCAGAGTTCAGCATCAAATCAGTTAAACTTCTAGGATGTTGGTGGGGAACCTCCAAAGAGGTTTTACAGTGATGTCACTTTTACCCCTCATCATCTTCTCTGACTGTTCTTACAGGGGTCAGGGTCACTGCTGGTATCATGATACCTGGACCGTCCAAAGGCTGCAAATGTTGTCCAACTGCTCCAAGATGGCTCAGTCATACATGCCACTGGCAGAAGGTTTGCTGTATCTCCCAGCACAGTCTCAAGAGCATGGAGGAAATTCCAGGAGAAAGGCAGTTACTGTAGAAGATCTGGACAGGGCTGTAGAACATCCTTTACCCATCAGTAGAGCGGGCATCCGCTCCTCTGTCCAAGGAGGAACAGCAGGAGGAGCTGCCAGAGCCTGACAGAAGGACTTCTAGCAGGTGTGAATGTCTCTGACCAACCAATCAGAAAGAAGACTTTGTGAGCCCGAAATCCTCTAGTGAGCTCTGTGTTCACTGTGCAGCACCATGGAGCCTGACTGCTGTAATACCAGAACAGGCAGGTCCGCCACCAGCACATGTGGCAAACATGGGTCTTGATAAGGCGTGGAGGATGCCCGTAACAATGTTCAGCATGTGGTCAGTGACGGTGCAGGGGAGGCACTGAGCATACTCACTGAGGAACAACAGCATCCTGATTACTGTTAAGTATCAGGATGAAATCTCTAAACTACTGTCAAACATCACGTTGGTGCAGTGGCTGCTGGTTCCTCCGAGGGCACAACAACGCCGGCCTCATGTGGCGAGACTATGAGGTCAGTTCCTGATAACGCCGACTGGCCCCCGCGTTCGCCTGACCCAATTCCAGTAGATCCGCTCTGGGAATGATGCTTCGGTGTCAGATCCATGGTCTCATTAGGAGCATGGCCCAACATCGGCACACACAGAAGCACACGGGGACAAACGAACTACTGAGGAACATGTTGAGGTGCAACATTATGCTGCGTTACTTTACGATGATTTGGGGGTTCCTTTGTGCAGAAGGTTGATCGTTTTCCTGTAAGTGACGCGGCGTGCTCCCGTTTCTAACACCGTCCATATCAGCACAGAGATCAGCAGGACCTTGACCCTCTGATATCTGATGTGTTTTCAAAGTGTTCCTTTATTATTATTTTTTTAGTAGTGGATAATATGAACATATATTTAATTAATTCTTCATAACCATGATGGCTCATGCCAAGTATCGGCTGGTGTCACCAGCTCCAACACTGCTTCCCCAGCACATCACAGCAGAGTACATCGTAGTTTCCACAACTCAGTGACAGAAAACCTGTCAACATTTTGCAGAACTCACTAAAGGATCTCAGCTTCCTCAAAAATCAGAGCTTGTTTGTTCCCTTTTGGTCTCTCAGTTCTCGTTGGGCACATCCAAGCGCTGGGCCCAGACACGACATCACCTTCCTGTCTGAGGACAGACACAGGTCGTGTCGCCATCCTCTTCCTTCTGGAGTTGATCGCCATCTTTTTGGTCTTACTCACACTCAGATGATTCCTCTCAGACAGCATTCACACACTAGTGCCCTGCCCATCACTAACACATCCAATCACTGCAGAGTCATCAGAGCATTTCTAAAGGTGGCCTGACCCAGGGTGGTGCTAAAAATCTAAGGTGTACCAGGTGAGCCTGTTCTGCTCATCACAGAACAGGCTAACTGGGTAACTGATTTTGTTTTTATTTTTATTTTATTTTATTTTATTTTTTATTTTTATTACTATGTGCATATTAGTATTGTACAGCACTTTGGTCTACCAGGTGTGTTTTTAAAGTGCTATATAAATAAATGATGATGATGATGATGATGATGATGATCACAAGAACAGGTGCAGATACATGAAATTCATTCACAGGATAACAGGACGATAACAGGACAATAGGTAAAGGCCTGATTTCTTCACATTTATGTTATGCAACACGATTTTTTGGCGAGATATCTGAGACCTCCAGGTTGCAGCAGGTCATTAAAGCAAAATAAAGATCAACCAGCAGATGCAGTCTGAGACGGAGGAGTGGAGTCCGTTCATCTGCAGGAGGTTTAATACCCAGTATTAAACATAATATGAACTTTCACAGAACCATTGAAACCACTGAAATATAAGAAGAGAATAAGTGACGAAGAGAGTAGAAAATGTTTTTAAGCTCCAACTTTGCAAATCTCCAAATGTTCGTCTGTGTCTGTGGAAATGCTGCAAATTCTTCTTGAGAAAAGCACCTCTGCTAAGAGGCATCACATGTGAGCACCAGGCCCGTGGACTCTGTCACATTTATGGTACAAAGCAGACTACAATACTGCGAACATGTGACACGGGTCCAGTGTGTTTACATCATATACACACAGTCCATACGAAGGTTAAGTGGACCACATTTAGCTCTGTTGTCTCCAAGCTTCATCTGACACCATTTTCTAAACTCTGCCCCAAAGGCACACGCACACACACACACACACACACACACACACACACACACACACACACACCCCTCAAGGGATCGCTACACCAAAATTCACTCTCTCCATCTCTCTCACTGTCTGCATGCACACAGACACAGACACACGCTAACAGACGTACAATGATGCTCAAACTGATGGATTTCCTAATACATTTTCACATCTCTTTCTATCACACACACACACACACACACACACAATCATCTGACACATACACACATTCAGACACTCGATCTCCTTCACACACACACACCCACAGTGCAGGGCCGTGGAGCAGTGGGGCGGCTGTCAGGTGATGTGCGTCAGTCCTTGGATCCTCCAGCTCCCTGGTGAGGGGAAGGAAACTAGGACAGGCCTCCGCAGAGTGCGCACACACACACACACACATATAAGCCCTCGTCCCTCAGGCCATGGCATTGCTGGATATCGCACACAGCTACAGACACACACACACACAAACAGGCTTTACGAGCATGTATGGACATATGTTAGCGTGTTTGAGCACTCACACACCCTCAGCAAACACAAACCTCTCTCTCGATAAGAACACACATACTTGACCTGCCTTTACTGGGCACAACAACACCCAAATTAAAGGCATGTCAACACACACACACACACACACACACACACACACACAGAGCCAGAGCGGCACACTCATTAATATCATTGTGACAACAACTGGCTCCCTGGCAACCTCTCTGCCATCGCTCACCCAGCAGCACCCCCTGCCTGCGAGCGTGCACGTGGGTGTGCACGGGGATTTAACCTGGGCGGAGCTGGGGGAGGGGAACGAGGGGTGGTAATAGGCTGAAATTAATCAACGCCGGCTGATTCGTTGTCTGGGGAATGAGTGGCGGGCAGCAGGCAGGAAGGCAACGCATTGTGAATACTAATGTCCTAACACATAGGAAAGATGCCTTTACCTGAGCTGTTTGTCAGGTAAATACACAGTGAGTATGTAAAGGGTGTGGAACGTGACTCATTTATACCCGTTTATACAGTAACAGCTACAGTACGAGGCAACGTGAAAAAGACTCCTACAATCTTTAAGAAAGAACAAGAAGAATAGCAGGGTCAAGTGTTCGGCACGCTAAGCTGGCTAAGCTCCTCCCTCTCCCACAACAAACTGGAGCAAGAACAGATCCAGGTGTTCCACATGTTCACGTTTTTCTTTTTTCTATGTGTGAAAACTTCAAATACGATGTTTGGATGTGAGGTTGCCGTGTTTCCTTGTGATCAGGCCGATGACAAACAGGAGCCCAGATAGTTTATGTGCACAGGCATAAAAGAGAGCCAATCAGGGCCTTGTTTGACACCGAGCCACTAATTTGCTTTTATGCATTCGTCCAATGGTCACACAGGGTGTACGGTGGTTCCTAAGAAGAGTCTCGCTGTCTTAGAAAGCTGCTGGCCATCGCAGCGGGTAATTAGGCCACAGAAGACTGACAATTTTGCTGGCTTTTGGCTCGATGGGAGTTATCAGATCATATCCATTATCAGAAAACCAAATGAGACCCTATCCCCTCATGACCTGCACGGGCAAATGATGGAGGACAGGGAAGCGAGAGCGAGATAAATGTAGGACAATGTTGGTGTGGCAGTACACTTCATCAAAGGTTTAGGAATTCTTGTTTTTAACTGTGTGCATACACTTAAAATACAGAAAAGATGCACATTAGTGCAGAAATTACAAATGTGTAACTTTTAAACTTATCTACAGGCCTGAATGATAAACCCGAGGCTGGAAAGCAGAGCTGTGATTGTTGCTGTGAAAGAAGATGTGTGACACTGCACTGAAGAGGAAGGACGCTGCTTCTACCGTTTATTAAAAAAAGCTCTTCCTCTCTCGTCACTGTGCTTTAATAGAAAAGTACAATGGCAAGCAGACAGGCAGGACTCTGCTTTAAGTCAGCCATTGTTTCTTAAGTGTGTATAAAAAGGGAGCTTAATTACATCCCTGTACAAGTGCACAGAAACCAGCGGGGCAGCGCACGGAGAGGGCTACAGGTGTTCATTAACCGACTCAGGTATATTTAATGAACATCTCAAACATTATGCTGCTTGTGTGTGTTTTTGCTACAGGCTGGAAATGTTAATTAGGCTTCGTTTAAAAACGAATCTAATGTGGCTGACCACTCGAGTTGGAACATTCTCGTTGAAAGACGTGACAACAGAAAATATTCAGATTCAAAACATGGATCTCACGTTTAGAGAAGTTTACTGAATACACACTGTCGGTGTGTGAAACAGCCAGAGGCCAGGACCCTGTGCTGTGCATTTGTATTCATTTATAACATGTCATTATGTTTCCACTGCCAGTGACACATTCCCATGTTAAAGTGAGAAGAAAAAAAGCTCTTTCTGATACAGTTATGACCAATCAAGTGAGCACGCACAGCGAGGGACCCAACCAAAGGCAGGAACACAAAAAACACAAACAACGAGCGAGGCAGCCGCACTCGCGCTGAATAACCACCTACAGGGCCTCTGACAAAAAGGAACTCGCACTTTCCCCACGTTAGTCTGACAGCGGCTCAGAGACCGAGTCGGAGCTGCCACCGTACCTCGACCACGCCTTCGTCCGCCGCCTCGCTCTGAGACAGAGCCCATTTACAAACACTTATTCGCTCTGATGTGGAGGCTGCCAACACATTAGGCACCCAATCACAGGGGGTGATGACATACTGTATGGACGAGCGACACGCGGGCGAGCGACACACACACACACAGCTCTGCTGCTCTTTTCTCTCTCTCTCTCTCTCTCTCCCTCCCCTGGTTGGTTCTCAGAAGACCGTCTCCTAATGGGACTTGGGGAGAGGGGGAGAGAGATGTGGGTGGTAAAAGTGGGTCACATGCTCAGAGAGAAAGAGAATGAAGGGGGGAGACAGCGAGAGAGAGACTGAGGGAGAGTGACAGTAACATGGAAACATGGCTGGGTGAGCGAGGTAGAGTCACAAAGAAGGGGAGAGAGAGAGAGAGAGAGAGAGAGAGAAGGGGAGGTTGAATTCCCTCGTTCAGACGGAGTGGATCCGTCACAGCCTCCTTCCTTTCATCTGATCTCAGCGGACGGCAGAACCTGGGACACACACACGCGTGCACACACAGTAACAGCGCACAACACAGGGACCAAGCAAACGCACACATTCACCCACACACACTCTGTGGTACACACATACACACAAAACCAACATCAATGCAAAGTACACATCCACAGATGAAGAAACACACAAACACAATATCTATGTCTCTCACACACACACACACACACACACACACACAATATTGCCAGACAAACTTAATAAATCTATTACCCTGTAGATTCAACAGCAACAAAGAGGAATGTAGCAAATGAGATTCAGTAATGGCATACCGACACAATGCTGCGCACACACACACACACACACACACACACACACACACAGACAAACAGATGCATATATGAGGCACAATAACACACACATATTTAACCCACATGAGAGTCAGTGTAAGTAGGCCCTGCTCCAGCCTCGCTCCCTCATGGAGACAGAAAAAAAGGATGGACAGATCCCATCAAGTGTGTGTGTCTGTGAGTGCGTACGTGTGTGTGTGCGTACGTGTGTGTGTCTGTGTGTGTGCCATCCCCTCATCTCCTGGGTTTTCCTCTACCACCATATTCATCTGTAGCCCTCATAAGAATAATTACGCACACACACACACGCAGACACACACACACACATAGCTCTTCTCTGAAAACGCACAGCATTCCCAGCTCCTCTCGCGCGTTGGTCAAGGTCAATAGCAAAATCCTGCCTAGAAGGCTTGCCTAAAGCCACAGATGCACTGTGTGTGTTTGTGCAGAGTGTGTGTGTGTGTGTGTGTGTGTGTGCGTCTGAATTTGTACTCACATCATTTATGTGAATGAGTAGTGTGCGCTAGCTTTGTCTGCAAGCCAGAAGTTAGATCTCACACATACGTCTCAAAATGTACGAATAAAATGTAAACGTAGTAGGATCTAAATCAGGAGGAATATTCCTGATGATACTATCGTTC